>NC_056741.1:1609178805-1609351305 GCF_019279795.1 Protopterus annectens
AGTAGCAGCATCACATATAACAGATGTACACACATCTGTAACCTTAAAAATACAACATAAGCAATCTGTGGAATACCTGAGTATTAGGATGAAAGTGCAGTGACCATGGTAAGTTTATACATTAATACATCATTTCTTCTCATCCTACTCCCTTTTTATTCATCCCATGCCATATTAAAAGATTAAGTTGTTTTATATGTATTACACTATCCTGGAGCCTATTACCTTTCTCCACCACCCTCTCAATGCAATAATATTTTCTGATGTCCACGACGGAGCATAACTGTTCAATTAAAAACTAAATACCCCGTACTGGATCTGGTCCTCACTAATATGTGAGAGTGCTGCATATCCCCTAATGTAATGCCTTCCCTGGTAAGGTCATACCACAAAATGGTCTCCTTTGAAGTAAAAATAAAACCTGGACCACCAGCTAAACCTGGAATATTCAGGAAGTATTTTAAAGCCAACCTCCTGGTATTAAGTGAGAACCTGGCAAAATTTCAAGCCCCTATAAACCCTGAGAACACTTATGCTTACACAGAACTGTTCACAGAAACCCTGTACAAGCATGTTAATAGCTCTATAGAGGCAGCTGTACCCACCAAGAAGAAGTACAGATCTGACTCAAAAAACAAACCACCCTGGTGAAATCACAAAATCAATCGAATGTATAACAGGAGGAAGAAAATCATGGCAAAAATTAGGAGGTGCAGCACCCAGCAGGATAAAAGCACTCTCATTAAACTAAACAAACAACTCAGAGGACAAATAAAGTCTATCAAAGCCAGATTTGAGGTACGTTTGGCCTTCCAGGCCAAGAACAACCACAAATTATTCTTTAGTTATGTCCGCAACATCAAAGGCAATACACAATTGTGTGCAGAGCTCATTGTACATGGAGCCACCTATACTGAGCCAGAAGATATAGCAAACCTCCTGGCTGATAAATTCATCTCCAACTTTACTCCTCTCTCACTCTCAACCTTCCCTCAGGAAATATCATCAAATATAACTCCCCCTACTATCACTAGGGAAGAGGTCCTTAATGCTCTATCTAAGACCAAGAACACTGCATCAATGGGCCCAAACAATATCCCAGGATGCCTTCTAAATAACATGAAACATGACCTCTTGGGGCCTCTGGAATTATTATTTAACTGTAGTCTCACAACAGGCTTCATGCCTTATGAATGGAGAAAGGCAACAGCCATCCCTCTGCACAAAATTGGGCCATCTACAGACCCTGGAAACTATAGACCCATAAGTCTCACTGGCCTTATACGTAAAGCCATGAAAAGAATTATCATGGAGATGATCAATAGAGATATAGTAAACCACCAGACATTGGAACCAACCCAGTTTGGTTTCGTAAAGGGCAGATCATGCCTACTCAGCCTGGTGGATGTCTTTGAGAAAGTCACCAAAGCAATGGATGAGGGCAAAATCATTCACACTGCCTACCTTGACCTGGCCAAGGCATTTGACACAATACCCCACTCAGGCATTGTTGACAAACTCAAGAGGTTAGTTGCAAACCCATATGTCACCCAGTGGATAGCCAACTGCCTCACAGACAGGACCCAGGAAGTTAGAAATGGGGAGTCCACCTCTACAAAGAGGCCACTCACAAGTGGAGTCCCTCAGGGATCAGTCCTTGGGCCGCTCCTGTTTGGCATTTACTTCTCAGAATTGAATGCCAATGTCAGTGGTCTCTGGCTGACGAAATTTGAAGATGATTGCAAATTAGGAGCTGTCATTGAGTCTCACACTGACACAAATGTTCTCCAGGAGGGGCTGACACACACAAACAACTGGTGTCAGTGTCATAGACTGAAACTAAATGCCAAGAAATGCATAACAGTATTCTTTGGGAAGTCATCCATCCCTGGTACCAATCATATTGACAACAGACCCATTAGAGTTGACCCAGTAGTCAGGGACTTAGGGACACACATAGATAGTAATCTAGCCTTTGATTTTCACGTGTCTACAGTGGTGAGGAAATCATTCTATGTTGCGCAACCTATAAACATAGATGTGGCATTTAAGCTCAAGGAGGTCATTGTTCTACTATATTTGACATTCATCAGACCTATCATTGAGTACAATGCCCCCTTTGGTGTGTCCCTAACTAGGCATATCCAACAATTGGAATGTCCACAGAGGCTTCTCCCTAAAAGAATACAGGGCATAAATAATATGTCCTATGCAGACCGCCTCAAGGTCCTATCCCTGTATTCTGTCTCCTAACGGCTTTTGAGGGGAGATCTATGCCTGGCATACAGGGCATTGTCACACCCCACTCTGATGGACCTCCTGCATATCCACAAAACAAACAGTACCAACTTTACCTGTTCTAAAGACTTAAATCTTTCATGTGATATAAATAGTACCCACTGGAGTGATAGGTATGTATCCCAGAGACTACCCCATCTATGGGACAGGCTCCCCATTCATGTGAAGCAGAGTGCCACCCTAATCCAATTCAAGTGCAACTTGGACAATTGGATGGAAACCAGAAATTCATCCCTGGTTTAGCACATATGTCTCTAATGCAAACAGGTAACCTGTAAATGGTTCATCTCCCAGGCCCATGCTTACACTTATTAAGGGTATCAGAACTCATCAGAGATTTGGGATGCATGGCTAGGCTTAAAAAGGCCCTTGTGGTCATTAGCCTAGTAAACACCTATGGACCTATGAACCTATAAATCATGCTTCCTATTAAGGGCAAAAATCACATACCTCTGCTTTTTCATCAATTATTTAAAATGAGCAGCTTCAGACTCTCTAGCGTCTCCTCATATTTATTCGCTCTTCCACCCCTTGTGCCATTGCAGTGGTCTTCCTCTGTATTGTCTTCACCGTCTTTGCTTTCCCTTCCCTGAGGCCACATCAATGGCCTTGCTGAGTGGTAGATTTATTTCCTGAAGCCTCAGGGCCTAAACTCCAGCAGAGGTAGACCTCTATCCTGTTTGCCTTGTCAAATGCCAGTTCCCTCTGATCACTGTGGTTCATTTCTGGAGTTATAACTATCCCCAAGTCTTTTTTTTCTCCTGTTTTCATGCTTTAATATAAACTGATAGCGTTCTGCAATCTCTCCAGACTATTCTCCTCATCATCACCTCTCCTCATACTTCTTTTTCCTCATCATTTGCAAAGATGCCTGCTGTTTTTTTTTCTGTGCTTTGTCTAATGTCAATGACAAACAGACTAAATAACAAAGTCTGCAGGACCAACACCTGTGGCACTCCCTTACCTTCCCCTCTGTTTTTGTAATTGTACTCATCACTGTTATCATTGGTATGACAATTTTCTCTTTCATGGACTCATAGGTATTTACTATGATAGCTGCCATTGTAGTTGATTTTACGCCTAGACAAGGTGAGAATTAAACACTGTACCTTGTGTCTATGAGTAAACACCTTAACTGTTATGTTAATCCCAAACAACAAACAAATCTACTGATGTGAGTATTATCTAACCACACCAGGAACTCCTACCCCCCACACACAGCTTGCTTACTCACCTTCTCTGTAGTAGAGAACCGAAGGCCTTGCTGGGGCTTAAGTGACTGCAGCCCACTTGAGCTGCCTAAATGGGATAACAGTAAGCAGTTTCAATTTCCCCATAACCCAGATACACATGCTGTATTACACCCCTTCATTCCATTGCACCATACTGGAAACCCTAATCTAAATGGCCAATGTTAGAACAGCAAGACAATCACTTTTAAGAATACTTCCTTGCTGTTGCACTTGGTATCTGTTTTTTGCACCTTGATGGTAATAAAAGTCAGTCATTTCCTCCCCCCTTCTCGAGAAGCCTAGACATCCCAACATCCTCCACTGAAATACCAGAATAATCAAGAATTCTATCCCTGTTTTTACTTTGTTATTGTTTGTTCTAGAATGGCTTTGTTTCCTCCTTTTCTTGCATGCTTCTATTAAAATCTGTCATGCTTCATGCAGGGTTATATAACATATGTCCTTCTAAAGCACATGAAGAACAATTTTGAAAAAACTTATTTTTTTCAGAATGGTAACTATGTTTTCAGAAGTGACTTGCACACTACATGTAAATTTGTTATGTTCTAATATGTATCTCTGAAATCTTGAACGATGTTTTAACATAATGTAGAGTTTTTACCTGTATGCCTTTTCTGTTAATTGGTAATCTTTTTTTTTTTTGGAACTATAATCTGGAACTTTTCACTCCAGGTTTCACATTGAACGTGACATTGCCCACTTCCAATCTCTATAGAATTCTGAAGATTTCACAGATGCATAATAGAGCATTACAAGAATGATACACAGATTCCAAGCCGTCAAAATACAATGAATAATGAATTAATAGCAAATATTAAGCTACATATATTTTTAGCATAACTGGAGGACTCGGAATGGAAATGCTAAAGAATATTCACAATGAGGTATGATGTTTGCACATTTACATTTTCCACAAATAATGAATATACCTTCAATGGCAGCTCACATATTGGAAATAAATAATGTGCCAATATATATGTTAATATTTGGGGCACACTAGAGGCTAGAAGTGACTATGCAGTTTACACATGGTAGTATACAGCCCCACTTCAAGGACAGAAAAAGGATCATATAATTATAGAAGGTATTCATTGGATAGCAGAGAAAATAGACCTACTGTTTTACGGGAGGAACCTTTAACGTCTTCCAGATGTTAACTGCTGCACTTTCGTTCCATACACAGCTGAGAGCTTTCATGTTTTTAATATCTTACAATAGATAGGCATATAGTGATATGTACTGAGCTGTAATTCGAACCTCACCTGCCTAGAGCAAGCATGGCAGGGGGGGGAGTGTCAGTTTGCTTTGCATATTAACAGTGGAGTATGAAATTGCTTTGCTGCAGCAAATAAATACTCCAGTTTTGTCTTTCCACTGACCATTGGCCATTAGTTGCCTTGACTTCATAGTAGCCAATTAAAAGACTTTCATCTAGATGACATATGTGACTAGTGTGAGATCACTTGGAAGACAAAGTACCACCAAATGAAGCGCCATATTTTAACTCTTCATGAGTGACAAAGATGGCTGTGCAGTAAACCTGAGACATAGGTGAAATCGTCTTTTTTTGTTCACACAGCAGACTGCCACAAATTGCAAATGGCACCAAATGCTTCAGTACCCCACAGTTAATATATGTTTTTTTCAGATGTTGAGAAGACATACTGAAAAAGAATAGAGACTATCACATTAGGAACAGTCTTCTTTTTTATTGCATACAACTAAGTCACAGTGGGAATTCCCAGCATTAAATATAATCTGTACTCTAAATTTGATCTGTACAGAAGTTGTTTTGATGGCAATAGCAGATCATTAAAGCAGAATGTATTTACTTTTATGACATTTTATTTTTCTTCAGGATATGTTTTAAACCACTGGATTGTGAAACGTGTTAAAAGCATAGGGGAAATGCTTGGGGGCATGTCAATACCTTACATGCAAGTTTCTCCAGTGGGAAATGGAGGCAACCACAAGAGCTAAATGACAAAGACTGAGGTAAAACATTTTACCTCATCTTGGTATAGGACGAAGAAAGGAAGTGGCATTAAATGCATATGCAAGAAGGGAAAGCTGTGTATTTTTCTTGGTAGACATTGAATTTGTTTACATCTCTTAATATCTTGCAGCTGCAATCAGCAAGACCAAATTAATTTACCTTGGAAAAAAAAGTGCTTCATAGGAAGCACAGTTTCCTCTCCTGTACCTTGTATAAATGTAGATGAGTCAAGTTCATGATTAAGTACCAGCTCATTCTTAGCAAGAACTGAGAATTAAGATTTACTTGACATTTGAACTACATCAGTGAATCTAGCTTTAAATCAGTGTATTATTAATCTTTAAAGTCTGAGGATTTGCAGGTTTACTGTGGCAGTAATGAAGCAGAAGAGAAATATCTCCAATGGTGCTTTTTCCTCCTTTTAGGTACATGTAATCATGTAATCGAGGAATGTTCAAGTAAGCAATGCATGGTGTTTACATGCACAATCAAATTGATTCTCTTTCTGAGGGGTTTATTCTGGCAATATTGAACCAGTACATAACTGCATAAAATGATGCAGTTCATTCATTTAGATTCATGTGTTTTGATTATTTTAAATCAGCAAAGGGTAGTATTTAGCTGTGGAATCCTATTTCACTTTAACCAGTGAAACAGGGATGATGGAATGTCACACACAGCTCTTGAAAATTACCGCTTTTTTTTGAGTGGTTCTTAATTTTTGGATATATTGCTTTCTGTACTACATATACTGTGATTTTTATATTTGTACTCTTGTTCAGTTACTAGAACTTTTTAAAATATTTGCTCTGTTTTTTTCCAAGGCACTTTATATGTGATGCTACACATAAAAGTTTTACTTACAGAATAAATGCAATGGCTATTCTTGTATGATCTCGACATGTACATATGTTGAGTGTGACCGTGCAGGTGAGAATGATATGGGTGAAACAATTACATTATTTCATGACTGAGGAGAGTTTGCAGGAACATTTTTATTTACTGGGTTATTATTGCAGAATGGACCAGTTCTATTTAACATGGCTGCTTCAGCCACAAAAATACATTATGGGCTAGTGCAATGCCCAAGTGGCAAATGGATAAATAAGATTATATAATTAGACTGGGGATGCTAATGTTATTTACCCTGCTGCCAGCTGTGATACTGGTGGAAAACTCTGGTATGGAAATAAACTTTAGACTACAGCTAGAACTGGTGATTTCAACAAGGAAGAGAATATATTGCATCTGTTTGTGGCTAGCCATTTTAAGTGCAAAACAAACACTTTACAGTTTGAAGTCTGAATATTAGATGGCAGTCTGAAAAAAGTGGACTTCAAAACCTTGACAAAATGAGAATTTGATCAACAAGAAAACCACGATCTTGTAGAGGAAGCTGTCAAAGTCCTACTATTTATTTAGTCAAATTCAGTTTTCATACTTTTGGAGAAATGCGCATGCCTTTTTTCTAAAGTGTTTCAAGATTCTGAGTTTCAAAATTTGTTTTCACCTTTGCAACAGATTTATTTTATTTTTATTCAAATTATATATTTTTTTTATTTTCAACTTTGTTAACTATGATAGGCAAACTGAGCTGAGAAAAATACCCCTTTTTGCATAACACCCTCAAAGAACCTGGTTCTGCAGTAGTTAAAGTACAAGTCAAACAAATGAAATATGAGGGTTCTGGCCTTGAGGAATGTACATCATGATAACTTATGGTGGTGCCTTTTGTATAGTTTAACAACTTTCTATGACCACAGAGTATGTGAAATGTGTCATCAGAAAATCAAAAAGTTATTGTGTGAAATGAAAAGGAAATCAGTGGGAGTGGGACACTGTAGCTGTCTAAAAAGGGTATCATGAAATGCTAGGGAGATATATAAATTATTTAGGAAGTTTAAAATCATATATAACAAAAGAAGCAAGGCACAGTACCAAATAAAACAGGAGGAGGTATGAAGTTCATTAGGAATGCAGAGGCCCAGACAAGAAATAAATATCCAGTTTTGTAAAGCTGATAGAGCAAACCTTTAAAAAATATATAAATGAGCATATCATGGGTGGTGGAGGGCACTGAGTTAAAATGAATGAGATGTGTAGAAACAGATGGCAAAAAGCAGGGTTGTTAAATGATTACAGTATTCATATATGAATAAGTGGGAGACTTATCATATCCTGTCAGATATGTCGACTATAAGAAGATTGAGCTTAGTTGTATCACAGAAGAAATAAGGCTTGGAGTAACTTCAAAAACTGTGGAGAACAAGTCACTGACAGCTGATGAGCTATACCCTAGAATCCTTAGAAGACAGATGGAAGAACTGTAATACTCCACACTATTTTGATTAATCATATTAGAAATGATAACATGCCCACAGACTGGAATAAGTAAGATGGGCTTCCCTCTCTGAAAAATGGGAAAAAGACAAAGAATGAAAAGTGTTTAAGAAAAGTTATGGAATCACTGCTGAAGGGAATAGTTGTGGAGAGCACTGGACCCAAGGCAGCATAGTTTCACATTAGGCAGAGCATGCTTGGCAGAGCTTTTTTTAAAGATTATAATCAGGATGTTAGATCTGAAAAGTGACTGAATGTGGCCTACGTCATATCAGGAAGATCTTGCTAGACAAACCTCTTTAACTTCATAAGTAAGGTGCAAGGTAAGAAAACAAGATAACCAAACATGACCTTCCCATATTTTATCAAGTCGCTTGTCAAAATACCACGTGAAAAGTTTGTGGATTAATTAGTCTGGTTCTGAATGTCTACTAAATTGGCAAAGTAGAAAAATATTTGCTAGGCATTAGAGCATAGAAGATGATAGCAAAGGCATTTTTAGTACCACAGATGTCTTTTATCTTCACAAGAAATATTGTAGAAGATCTGTAAGGGAACATAGGGTTCACAAAGACAAAGCAAAAAACCAAACTGGTAAACACCCAGTATAGAGTTCCAAACAAAACAGTCCAAGAATAAAAAAGTGAAAGGAACTCGCAAGGTGATATAAAAATAAGTTTAATAGCAAAGCTTTTAAGATAAATCTCTTCTTCAGTGTTTAAAATCATAATAAAATATGTTTATATATACACCACATGAACAAATTCAAACCAGCAGAAACACAGTAACAATAAAATCATTAAAGAGTTGAGTGTGTTTGTTTCATGGAAAAAGAGACCTTCTCTTAAGAACAGGTTTTAAACTCACAGTATCATTCAATCCAGGGGGCACATCTGCTTGAAAGTAATTAATCCATCTGTATTCAACATTCTCAGTATTTAATACAATATCCCATCATTTAATACTTCTTTCAATGTTTTTTATATACATTTTATCTGAGCTTATGATATGTTTAGTTAAGGCATTACTGTCCACCTCCCTGTGTATTTCAGATAGATGTTGGGCTATTCTTTCTTTTAAAATCCTGTTGGTTTTTCCAGCAAAAAATGAAGTACATTTTTCACAGGTGGCTAAAAAAAATGTTTTTGTTTTACAAGTGGCACACATGAAAATAAAATGTCTCACTTGTATTATGGTGTACAAAAATATTGTTCTTATTTATATAGTGACAAAACTGGCAATCATAGCAAGACACAGTATTTTTAATTTCTATTACAGCATTCTAAAAGCTTATTTGTAGGCCTTTATAAGAGAGCTGTTGTTTCAGATTCCTGCATTTGCAAAATGCAAATCTAGGTGATGTACCTACAATTTCTTTAACCACATCAGATGTAGATAGTATAGACCAACCTTGTCTTATAAGTTGTTTAACCTGATGGTATGTGCATTATATTGCAGCTTGACTAAAGAAACTCCAGCTCTACTCAATTGCTTACCACCTACTCAGAGGCGATCTATGCCTGACGTACAAAGCCATGTCAAACCCAGAATTAATGGACATGCTCCACCTCAAAAAATCCAAGTCCCTTAGAGCTACATGCTCCAGGGACCTAAACCTCAGCACAAAAATAAATAGGACATGCTGGAGGGACAGATTCATTTCCCAGAGGCTCCCCTCACTCTGGAATAGAATCCCAGTTCATGTTAGACATAGCCCCTCGCTGACCGTCTTCAAGCGAAATCTGGATGCGTGGATGGGAAATCGCAAATTCACCCCTGGAATCTCTTCTGTGTCCCTGCTAGACAGAGGCACAGTAAACTAATCTTAAAAGGGTGCCTTCTGTGACCTACTTTACAGAGGCACAGTAGGCTAATCTAATAGGGAGGTGGAAGCCAAATACACTCTGGCTAGGCTTATAAATGCCCTAGGGCAGATAGCCTAGTATCTACCTATGAACCTATGAACCTATAATATATCTAAACTTATTTCTGGAAGTACTATCCATAATGTTACTTATAGTCCCATTATAGGTTTATAGTTTCATAGGTGTGTGCTAGGCTAATGGCCCTGGAGCCTTTACAAGCCTAGCCCTTAGGATTATCCTGGCATCGTACCACCCAACCTTAGTTCCTAGTGCCTCTGTTGAGTAGAGCCACTGGAGTGATCCTGGCATGAATTTTCTATTTCCCATCCACTCATCAAGATTTCTCTTAAAGAGGGACAGCAAGGTGCTCTGCTTGACATGTATGGGAAGTCTGTTCCATACCATGGGCAATCTCTGGGTTATGAACCTGTCCCTCCAGCATGTTCTGTTGATTGTGGTAATGAGCTTGTGGTCTCTGGAGTATGTGGTGTGGAGCGATTGTGATTTCTTTAGATGTAGCATTTCTAATAGAGCTGGGTCAGACATGGCTTTGTAAGTCGAGCAGAGATTGCCTCTAAGTAGGCGATATGAGACAGAGAATAGTTGGAGTTTTTTGAGTCTGTCTTTGTAGGGCATGTGTTACAGCCTAGGATCCTCTTTGTGAGGTACTTTTGCAGCCTCTCCAGTTGTTGCAGGTGTCTAGTGAGGTACATGGTACTTGGACTTTCTTCCATATCTGAGAAATATGGTCTAGCTAGGCCATCTCTTTCACTCCACACTTGTTTTTTTTTTTTTTCTTCTGACAGTTTAATCGTATATCCCCTATCTTTAATCTTTGTGACCATCTCATATAGCTGTTTGATACAGTCAGATATATCTGCATTTAGCTGACTGGCTCTAAAGAACTGAATGCGCACAATACCTTTGTATATATGGAGGGGATGCATAGTAGCATTGTGTAAATATCTAGCAGTTTGAACTCCTCTTCTATAGATTCTAGTACATATTGTATTATCTTTAATATATACATTAATATCCAAGTTTGTTTGAATTTGAATAACTAGGTTTAAACTTCAATAAACTAGTAGTAGAATCATTATATATAAAAAAAAGATTCTAAGATTTCAAAACTGCCCTGTCATACTAAAAAAAAATCATCCACAAAACACTTAAAAAACTTTATGTTTCTAACACAAGTACTAGTGTCAGAGACTATAGTCTCATCTTCCCAGTTGGAAAGTGGGGTCTATATCATATGAGCAAATCACACAAATTGCGAACGCTCATAATATCGAACGTACTAGACCTCAAAGTTCTTTTTCTGAGAACACGGTACAGTGAAGAATGGGATATTTGCCCTTTCCTCACTGTAGTGCGATCTCAGAGTTGGAATATATATTTAGTGGGGGGTGTGGGGGGCTGGGGAAGTTCGAGGTCTGGTACATTCGATATTATGAATGTTTGCAATTTGTGTGATTCATTCATATGATATAGACTCAGAAAGTGCAAGATTACCTTAAGTATCGGCAATGGCTGTACCCATTGCCACTCCTTTCACCTAATGGTATAGGATTTTATCATACAAAAATACATTATTACATAGTACAAGTTCTAATACAGCACACAGAGCTTCTACTTGAGTACTACTCTTGTCTGTGTACATACATAGATGGAGTCTAACAGCTTCAACTCTATCGTCATTAGGTATGACACTAAATAAGGAGTTTACATCTAGTGCTGCAAACATTATTTCTTTAAATTTATCTGTTACAGGTTCAGCTTCATTCTTTAGTTGTCATTTATATAATTGCATAATAAAGTCTCGTGTGTCTTTAATATAACTTTTAACAAACTTCAGACAAGGCTTGAGGTTTTTTCCCAAAAAAATGGATATGAAGTGTGTCACCCACCCAGAGCATGAAACAATTGGTCTCCTTGGGGTCTTAGTTAAATCTTTATAGATCTTAGGAAGACCATAAATAACAGGAATAACAGGATGCATCACTTCCATATACAGATACTCATCCAAAGTAATAGTGTATAAGTTCCATAGCATATAAATGTGATTTGCAAGTAAAAATCAAGTGTTGAATAAAGCTTGTATCTACAACTGTAAAAGTACTATCATCACTTAACAACAGCATCATTCTATCATTATATAACATTTTATCCAGTACTACTATAGCCCCACCTTTATCTGCCTCTTTAGTAATAATTTCATTTTTTCATTCAGTTCTTTCACTAGATTCTCGTTTTTACTTAAATATACAATTTATGTTGGTTATTTGTATTAAACATTTCATACAATTGTTTTTCACACATTGAAAATAACTCAGGAGTGGTATGTTATTTGGTATAAAAGAACTTCTGCATTTACACTTAGGTGTATGCACAGCAGTTACTCTGTTTTTAAAAAAAAAATTTTAAGTTAAGATCTCTAACAAACATTCTTAAATCTGTAAGGACCTTATTAATATTTCTATTACAAGAAGGCACAACATTCAAGCCCCTAAATAACTCTTTATACATATCATAAATTTCAGTAAAGCTAAAAATATTCAAAGCACCATTACTAATTTTATACTGAGTATCAACATTCATACATTCTACATGGCTGTTGAGTTCATTTTGCTGTCTGAGTTATGGTGTTTGGATTAACTGTCTGACTTAGCTGTTTCTTCCTTCTGTCTAAACTTCTCACCAAACTGGATCTTTTTCAAAGGGCAATTCTCTGTGGTAGTTAGACAATCAGTTCATTAGAGCCAGTTGACTAAACACAGATATATCTTACTGCATGAAACAGCTATATGAGATGGTCACAGAGTTTAAAGATAGAATCTATAGTATTAAACTGTTCGAAGAAAATAAAAAAACAAGTGTTGAATGAAAGAGATGACCTAGCTAGACCATATTTCTCAGTTATAGAAGAAAGTCCAAATAATGGGACTGTAAATGAAATTATGGATAGTACATCCAGAAATACGTTTAGATGTATTATGCAATATGATGCACATACCAATAGAGTTAAACAACTTATAAGACAAAACTGGTCTATACTATGTGCATCTGATGTGGTTAAAGAAATTGTAGGTTCATCACCTAGATTTTCTTTTAGGAAATGTAGGAATCTGAAACAACATCTCTGTTATCGGTGTCATAATTGACGAAAAGTCCCCCCATAGTGCTTTTTTTAGGCAAGGCTCAAAAGGCAAACCCACCTCCATAAACAGCACAAATAAAAAAAAAAAAAAATGAGGGTTATGCTACTCAACGCCAGGAGTTTAAATCTCAAAGCACACGAAGCACTCCTCAGTATGGAGAACGTCGACATCTGTGCAGTAACTGAAACCTGGTTCAAGGCTCCACAGAGCACTCCAGCACTACCGGGCTACAATTCATATCACACATTTCGGCCAAAGAACATGGACCAAAACACAAAAGGAGGGGGTGTATCCATATTCATCAAGGATACCTACACCTCCAGGTTAGTGAAGCAGCATTATACCTCTGAGATCATCTATGTGCAACTAACATCGGGCAAATCTGCAATGCAAATTGTGACCTGCTACAGATCACCCTCCATGACCCAGGACTACCAATCCACCTTTCTGGAGACACTGGAAAAAATGAATGTCCTACCGAACACCCTGATATTGGGCGAATTCAATTACCCTACCGTTAAATGAGAAAACTACTCAAGTACAAACTCCCAGGTCCAGTGCTTCCTAGAATTTATCAACTCAAATGCCCTGGATCAGCTGGTAAACTCCCCTACCAGAGGTGAAAACATATTGGACCTGGTCATCACCAAAATGGGTGACGTGTTCTGCACTGGAGGTCAATTGTCACTGGTTAGATCAGACCATAAACTAATCACTCTGGATGTCCACACCACACCACCACCCCCAACCAAGGAAACCACAGTGAAAAATTTTTCTATAGCAAACTTCACCTTACTTAAGACAGAGGTGGTAAGTTTCACAGCCCCCATGCTAAAGGATAACATTGTCCAAGATGCAGGAACCTTTACAAATGCACTTTATGGGCACCTACAAGGATGCATGGATCGTGCCATCCCTAGCAAAACCAAGACTCACTCCCCTAAGAGAAGGAAACCAGTCTGGTGGACCCCTGCCATAAACAGGCTATACAAAAGAAGGAGGAAACTAGTTCAGAAAAAAGGCAAATCCCAAGAAGAAAAGACATCCCTGATCAGTATCAGTAAGAAACTAAGGTCCCTCATAAAATCATCCAAGGCTAACTTCGAAAGAAAAATAGCCAAGGATTTGAAAGATAACCACAAAGCCTTCTTTAGCTATGTCAATAATCTAAGTGGCAACTCACAGATATACTCTGAGCTAGTGCAAAATAGCACAAAATATACTGAACCTACTGATATTGTCAACATCCTGGCAAATAGATTCAGTGCAAACTTCATCCCACTCTCACCCCCAAAAGGGCCCACAATACCAGAAAAGTGTAGTTTCCCAGAAATCACAGATGCAGAGGTGAAAACAGCTCTTTCAAAAGCCAAAAGCACAGCGTCAATGGAGCCAGATGGTGTCCCAAGCTGCGTCTTGCATGAATTACAGAACAAACTAACTCCCCACCTAAACACACTGTTCAACCTCAGCCTCTCCACAGGCTATGTGCCCATAGAATGGCACAAAACAACGGTTATTCCACTCCACAAAGAAGGGGCCACAACTTACCCTGGTAACTATTGCCCCATAAGCCTGACTAGCCTGGTCTGCAAGGCTATGGAGCACATCATCATGGAACTCATTAACAAAGACATTGGGAACCTCCAAACACTTGACCCAACCCAGTAAGGCTTTGCTAAGGGCAGATCATGCCTACTAAACCTGTGTGACTTCTTCAAGACAGTCACCAAGGCCATAGGTGGTTCACACAGCCTACCTTGACCTCGCCGAGGCTTTTGACACCATTCCCCACTCGGGAATTATAGAAAAACTCACAAGCCTGAACATAAACCCCTACATCATGAGATGAGTTGCCAACTAGCTTACAGACAGAACTCACATGGTAAGAATAGCGGGCTCCAGGTCCGACTCTAAACCAGTCACAAGTGGTGTCCTACAAGGCTCGGTCCTGAGACCCCTACTGTTTGGCATATACTTTTCAGAAGTACAGGCAAACACAGGAGGATTATGGCTAACCAAGTTCACCGATGACTGCAAACTGGGAGCCATTATTGACTCTCCGGCTGAGACGGACATTCTCCAAAAGGGCCTTACTGAGATGGATACCTGGTGTCAAAGTCATGGTCTCAAGCTAAATGTCAAAAAATGCATAGTCATCCCATTTGGGAAAAACAAAACACCCATGAATTACCACATAGGTGGCAGCCCCCTTAATACAGAAGAGGTAATAAGAGATCTAAGGACCCAGGTAGATAGTAATCTCTCCTTTGACAATCATATTGCCAAAGTAGTTAGGAAATCCTTCTATGTAGCCCATCTAATTAGTAAAGGGTTTGCATCTAGAAATAAAGAGGTTATAGTGCCCCACTACTCTTCACTCATCAGACCCACCATAGAGTACAATGCCCCATTTGGGGTGTACCTCACAAGACACTTCCAACAGCTGGAAAGACCACAAAAGTCCCTCACCAAGAGGATTACTGGCCTCAAACATATGTTCTATGCAGCCTGACTGGAAAAGCTCCGGCTGTAATCAGTGGCATATCACTTACTCAGAGGTGATCTCTGCCTGACTTACAAAGCCATGTCCAACTCAGAATTGATGAACATGCTCCACCTAAAGAAATCCAAGTCACTGTGAGCCACTCGCTCTACTGAGCTAAACCTCACCACAACAATAAATAGAACATGCTGGAGGGATAGATTCCTGTCACAGAGACTCCCCATGCTTTGGAACAAAATTCCTAACTACATTAGGCAGAGTCCTTCACTAACACGTTTCAAGAGAAACCTTAACAAGTGGATGGGTAGTAGAAAATACACCCCTAGGATCACTTCATTGGCTCTTCTTCACAGAGGCTCAGTTAATTAATCAATGGGGCAGCGAAAGCTGACACACTCTGGCTAGGCTTATAAATGCCCTCGGGCAGATAGCCTAGTACCTACCTATGAACCTATGAACCTATAAAATCTAAAATTTGACATGCATATACACACCCTTACCTCTGCTTACCATTTTCCCTCCCTTATGTACAGTGTCCTCCTATTCACTAACCTTCAGCTAGGCTTACAGGCCAAGTTGGAAGCCTGTGACAGTAAAATCTCCAAATTTGTCACCAACTCCAGAAACTCATTGCATGACTGTCTCTCTCTCTCTCTCTCTGCTCCCTGAAATGGCATGAACTTCCTAACTACCTCAAACTCCTTATACTTACTACTGCTCACAAGCTCATATTCAGACCTTCTAGTTGTCTTACTCTCTCCACCTCTTTAACCCCCTACAATCCCAACCACACTCTAAGATCAGAAAACCACAATCTTCTAAACATATACAAGCCTCATCAACCCCCTGGCCACCTACAATTATCCTGGTCCCATAGCTAAACTCTGGAATTCTGCCCCTACCACACTTCAGAATACTAAGAGCCACTCAAACTTCAAAACTCTTCTCCAGTCTCACTTCCTTTCAAAGTGGGAATGTTCCTGTACCCCTACCACATAAACTCTTTAACACCAACTGCCATGCACTATATACCTCAATTTTCTATCACTGTGCTTTCTTACCCTTTGCCTCTACTTCCTCTCCTACCCTATACCTCATAAACTTCCCCCAACCCACTCCCTCTCTTCCCTATATACCACCTTTTACCTCTCCCACCTCACCATCTTCTCTCTGTCCTCTCCTCGTATTTCTAACTTCCAAAAAAAAAAAAAAAAAAAAAAAAAAAAGCTTGTTTTTTTATCTGTACATAAATGTTTTACTTACATGTCTTTTTCATCTGAAATGCCTGCACTTTTAATATGTTTAGACCACTAGACAACATGAATCTCATTTTTGTAAATAATTACCTCTCCTGTGGAGGTTTTCTCCCTGGGCCTCCACTGAAAACGGGGTCTTCCAGGCCCAGTGGACTATCCCGGTCATCAAACTGTAATAAATAAATAAATTATAAAGATCTACAAATGTGCTTTAAGAATGCTATAATAAAAACTAAAAAGTACTGTGCCTTGTTATGATTGCCAGTTTTGTCCCTATATAAATAAGAACAATGTTTTTGTACACCCTAACACTAGTAAGGCATTTTATTTTCACACATTTGCCAGTTGTAAAACCAAGAATGTGGTTTACTTAGCCACCTGTGAAAAATGTACTTTATTTTATGCTGGAAAAAACAACGGCATAGGCAAACACCTGTATGACATACAGTATGTAGGGAGGTGGTGAGTAATGCCTTAGCTAAACATATCATAAGCTCAGATAAAACACATAGTTTTATATTTAAGGTTATAAAAAACATTGAAAGAAGTATTAGTGGAGGGGATATTCTGTTAAATACTGAGAATGTTGATTGATTAATTACATTCAAGCAGATGTGCCCCCTGGGCTGAATGATACTGTGAGTTTAAAACCTGTTCCCAAGAGAAGGTTTCTTTTTCCATGAGACAAGCACTCAATTGTTTATTTTAATTATTTTATTGTTCCTGCACTTCTATTGGCTTGAATATGGTCATGTGGTATATACATGAAAATGTGTTTTAGTATGATTTTAAGCACTGAAGAAGAGTTTTAGCTCATAAACCTTGTTATTAAACTTATTTTTATATCACTTTGTGAGTTCCTTTCACTTTTTATTCTTGAACATAGGGTTCTCCTGATGACAAAGCAGTTTGCTTTACAATTGCTATAAAAGTACAGAAAGGAAGAAGATGAAAAAAGGAAAAAAAAAAGAGAGGACTGATATTAGATGTGATATCTTAAATTCAATGAAACAATGCATCTTTTTTTAAAAAGAGGAATGGATTGCTCAGCAGGAAGGAAGCAATGACAATGGTAAAAAATGGACTTGTGGGTAATCCTATTAGATAATCTACACATAAGCGAGTATTGTGTGGAAATGTCAAAGAATGGTGCAGATGAAGAGGAACACGAGAACAAAACAAGAAACGGTTATTTCTTTTTATTGTCAGTGGTAAGCAATGCCATCTAGGATACTATGTGTATGTCTGGAGCTGTCTGTCATATTTTCAAGTGCATAAAAAGGGCAGATGAGCAAGTTGAGAAAAGGACAACAAACACTGTGTATTGTTTGTGATATGAGAAAGAGAGAGAACAAGATAAAAACATATATTCATATATGTAGTCCTTTATAGAGGGGAACATGGCAGCAATTTATTTTTTTTTGTTTTGAATTTTAGGCTATGGTTCTGGCACCAGTTATTTGTCTGTAGCAGAGCCTCTTGGAGGATATCTACATCTTTGAGGATTTAAGGATTGCACCCAACTTGCAGTCGTCAACAAATTTGGTTAGTGAAAGGCCTTCTACATTTGCCTTGTCTTCAGAGAAGTGCATTCCAAACAGAAGAGATCATGGTACTGAGCACTGCAGAACACCACATGTAACAGGCCTCTTGATGGAGGTGGACTCCCCCATCCTAACTTCATGTGTCCTGCATGTGAGCCATTTGGCTATCCATCAGGTGACACAGGGATTTTTGCCTAAATCTGTCAACTTGTCTATATTGCCTGAGTGAAGTAGTTTGTCAAATACCTTTGCCAGTTCAAGGTAGGCAGTTTGTACCATTCTGCTTTTTTGTGGCACTAGTGACCGTCTCAAAGAAGTCCACTAAGTTTAGTAGGCATGATGTGCCCTTGACGAAACTGATCTGGGATGGGTCCAGTGTTTGAAGATTTCCTATGTCTTTGTTTATCACGTCCACAATAATTCTTTCCAAAGCTTTGCATATAACACTAGTAAAACTTATGAGTCTGTAGTTCCCTGGGTCTATTGCTGGTCCTCCTTTGTGTAGAAGGATAACTATTACAGTCCCTTTCCCTAGGGATGACACCTGTCTGGAGGTTTTCATTAAACAGAGATTCTAGTGGACCTGACAGGTCATGTTTCAAGCTATTTAGGAGGCATCCTGGGACATTATCAGGACCCACTGATGCAGTGTTTTTAGTTTTGGAGAGTACAGTGAGGACCTGTTCTTTAGTGGCAGTTGGAGGAGAAATGGTAGACTGTACTTCCTTGGGGTGGGGGTGATTAAGGGAGAAGAAACCAGAACTAAATTTATCTGTCAAAAAAATTGCTGTATCCCCCAGTTTGGTATAGGACAGTGATAGCAAACCTTTTGGGCTGTGCATGTCAAAAATTCAAAAAATGCATATCTTGACTCTGCTGTTGTGTCACCCCCCCTCCTACACAGTATGTAAAGAAAGAATTATTTACATATTAATTTATTTCAAAAATACAGTCCAGCCATGTGTGCTGCTGTGTATTATAAAAGTGAAAGAAAAATCAGTGACTTACAACAGAGAAAATGATAGGAGCACTGATAACTGGGCTTAAAATAGTATCAAACAATTACCCTACTTTTAATAGTAATTTTGAATTTAACTGAAAAAATATGGAGCACATTCCATTTGATTTGATTAACATCAATTAATGACTTTTTTGTTGTAGACATTTAATAGATAAGTGCAGAGTCACATATTTCATGTATTTTTCTTTATTCAGTTTCATTGGTAACTCGGCTGTTGGTGAATGCTAGCATGTCACCCAAAACGTTGTGGCATGTCACCTTTGACACGCATATAATAGGTTTGCCATCACTGGTATAGGAAGTTCCACTTACTATCATTTCAGCACACTGTTGATTGTTCTTTTTAAGGTTCTGTACATAACTCAAAAAAGTGTTATGGTAATGCTTTGCCTGGGAGGCTATTTTGCCTTAACGTTGGTTTTAGTGGACTTGATTAGTCCCCTGAATTGTTTATTGAAACTGATTAAAGAGGTTTTTGCATTTTGGGTATAGCCCTTCTTATTTTTGGACAGGATTTTCTTTCTTTTGTTGTATAACCTATTTATATTGGGGGTTTACCAAGGGGGCTTGTGTTTGGAGATTGTCCTAAGTTTATTTTGGTTTGGTACTGCTGTTTTGATGTACTTATTTACATGCTCAAACAGGGTTTCCTTAAATACTTTTGCATAGGCCACCATGTTCTCTGAGTTTGGGGGGAGTGCTTTGAATTTAGCTATACTATAGCTTAATAGGAGGTAGATAGCCTTGGAAAAGTTCTTAAAGGTTCTGGGTTTGCTGGAAGCTCATCTTTTAAATTTATTTCAAGGGTTACCACTTTGGGATTTGATCTGACTATTGAAGACATTATACCAGGGGGGTATAATGCTCCCTCATATTTTTGAGTACCAGATGCAGGATACTGGCACCCCCTTGTAGGTGTGCAGACTAGCTGTTTCAAGGTCTTTGTATTGACAAAATCCAGGAATCTTTGAGCCTGCTTGTAAGTGGCTGTGTATGTATCCTATTTTATGGTTGGATAGTTGAAATTACCAATGAATATGGCCTACCCAGTAATAAGTAAAATGGCAGAATAGGTAAATGCCTTAATGGTGCCAGATATCTGTCTGTCCTAGATTTAAATTTAAAATGATTATAGGATAGTAAAGAGTATTATTTCACCACTTAACAGGAGGTAGCGAACCTTAGGGTTAGGAGGGTGGCCTTATGGTTAAGGTGGTTGTTTTACAAACACAAGGTGCAGGGTTTGAGTCTCACAATGAATAATTGACTAGGCTTAAAATGGCTTGCAAGGGCAGTTAGCCTAGTACGAGTCTATGAACCATTTTTCCAGTAGTCAGCATTAAAGTCCACAAAGCATACTGCTGACAAGACAAAATAAGCAGTCCTTTTGCTTCACTTTACTAATATGATAGCTTGTTAGACCTAAAATGCTGCATTTTCCTTTGCAGACATTTTGAGTAAGACAGCACTGTGGTATAGACAGAGAGAGAGACAGAGAGACAGAGAGACAGCGAGACGATGCCCTAACTATAACTCAAATGAATTGGGTTCAATCTATGGCTAGGTGTTGCAGGACCCAGCAAAAATCTCAGTCACCTGGAAATGGACCCATTTAAGAGGACTGCTGGATTCACCTCCAACTTTTTACAAGTGTCTTATGATCTGCACAGAACAATCCTTACTCATCAGCCTTAAATACAACGGTAAGTGAAGGAATACACCTCTCTAGTGACACTCCGGTATTAATAAAGTATGTCACAAAGTAAGGAAAATAATGAAAAGTAGTAAACGACACTGAAACATGCCGGCAAGGAACTCAAGAGCAATACTACAGAAGACATTAAGGAGAGTACAAGTTTAAGGATGCTAGAGATTCCAAAGGAAATATAAATCCATCTTCAGTTATATAGGGAAAGGCAGAACTAACATCCAACAATGCACTGAGCTCAGCCTTAATAGTATCACACATTCCAATCCCATAGATATAGCCAGTATATTAATTGTGGTCCACCTACCAACATTTTTGTTCCAACTATTACTGAAAACTGACCTTCCTGAAGTCAGTATGGAACCCCTGTCAAATTCTAAAATAGCATTTCCATGACACCAGACAACATACCAGGCTGCCGTCTCTCTTCTGTCAAGTGTGTACTACTCAAGCCTCTGTGTAATCTGTTTTAAAATCAGTTTATCCTCAGGGTTCATGCTTTAGTTTGGAGAACAGCCAGTGTGACTTTCATACACAAGGGAAATCCCTGTACTGACCTGGGTAATTATAGGCTCATATGTATCACCAGCTTTATATGCAAAGCCATGAAATGCATATTAGCACAACAAATTTATGTATAGAAAGCAATGTAACTGATCTGCATTCCAATCAGTTTGGTTTTGTGAAGGACCAGTCCTGTCTCCTGAACCTAGTAAGCTTTTTTGAAAAGGTTATGGAGGCAGTGGCAGTTGTCCCTCCATGCATGCTCTTTATCTTGACCTTTGCAAGGCTTTTGACATACTGTTCATTACAATGGTATTACTGAAAAATTAGACAAACTTAAAGTAACCCTCATCATTATCAGGAGGATTACAAACCTGGTTATCCAACAGATCCCAAGTTGTGAAAGCTGATGGCACCCTGTATGAAAGAAAAAATATGTAACTAGTGCGGTATCACAGGAATCACTACTGGGCCCACTGCTGTTCAACATTAATTTTGCAGACATCTAGACTAATATCACAGAAGTATGATTGACTGAGTTTGCTGATAACTGCAAGCTGGATAGTTGTATACATTCAACCACTGATATTAAAGAGCTCCAGGAAGGGCTGGAATATGCACATACCTGGTGTATTGAAAAATTATCTGATGCTAAATGGAAGAAAATGCAGCCCAGTAGAGTTCATCTAAAATGTTGCTCCTCCCTCATATGTTACAGAGGGTCTATGTCAGAAGCTGTCCCCTGACATCCCCTGCATATTATATATACCAACTCAGAGATCGCACTACAGTGGGGAAAATTGTAAATTTCCCGATCCCAACTGTACCACAATCTACATTCAAAAGCTTCATGTTTTTGGAAACTCTGTCATATGGTCTCGACCATATCAATTTTGAGTTTCTGAAAGCTTCAGCTTCTGATAGGGACCTGTTATAGATCATATTCGTTATTCCTGTTCAGATATATATGATCAAGATCAATATGGTTTCTTATGTCGACAATTCCCTGTAAATGGATCATAAGGTTTCCACCACAGGCAGGAAATTGTTTCATTTGGTCAGTGTAATTTCCAAGGGAATCGCTTCAATATCCAAAGTTGTCATCCTGCCAGTGTAGTCTTCTCTTCTCTTTTCCGAACCATCACTGAAAACAATGCTATGTTTTGTATATGCAAATGCATGCATACCATTCAGAAGGAATAACTCCAAAGATTTCTAATAATGATTTTTTAAGGTCTTAAATTCTATAATTTTCCTGCTATATTAGCACAATAGGCCTTATAAGGAAAACCCTTGCAGCTGCTCTGAGGTGACCTGTATATCCCTTTTCAAGCCATTAAAAACCCAATTCTATTTGACCTCCTGTTTCCTCACGAAATCAGAGGCTTGGCATACAGTTGCACTAAAGGACTGCAATCTACACCAACCAATAAACAAGACTAGCTGGATAGCTGGGTTTCCAAATCCAAATACTCCTAGTCTATAGAACTATAGCAAGGTCAAGCAAAGTATTCCTTTGGCTAACTTTAAAGCAAGTTTTGATAACTAGGTGAGTATAGACAAATTCACAACAGGATTACCATGTTTAGCCATGCTCAATTTGGGAGGTGAGCACTATTAAGTGCTTGAAAATGTGGCTAGAACATTTAAGGCTGTCTTCCTGATGCTGCATATGATTATGTGTTTTATGGTCCCCATGGTCATTTGCTTAGTACTGTTCCTTTGTTCCTATGAATAAGGAAAAAATTGCTTCTTACCTTTCTAGAGATGGGAAGGTAAGGGGGACATCCCAAGGGCGCACCCTAAGCCTTTTCCCAGTAAGGACCAGGAAATAAAGGTGAGAAGTTTGAGTCAGAATCCTTGAGGTGTAGCTCACTATAAAGGCAGGACAGACTCCTTATAAATTACATCATTGCATGCCCACACACAGATACATAACCCATCATATCATAGTAAAGATGTAACCATTGAAAAATTAATTATTATGGCACTTTGTAATACTTTAACAACTTTAACTAACTTAAGCGCAGTTACTAATAAAATAACTTATGTATATAACTGACAACACATAATATATGCTACAGCTTACAGCTTTTAATGTACAAGGTTTGCTTTCTGATACAAATACAGATGATAATCTCCATTTACCTCGGAACTGATGTTCCTACAAAATACCAGAACTAATGCCATTTAGTCTTGCAGTCCTGTTATAGTACTTTTGGTACCATTTGGATCCTGTCTGTGAAAGCAATCTTTTGATGTCTTGATGTCATGCAGTCTGCTCATAAGCTCATTTTTGTTCTGTTTCAAGGTGAATTATGTGGCAATCTCTAAGACCTAGGGAGTCATCCTTGCATCTGTACTAGCAGGAATTAATTTTTATTTGCAGTTTTCCTTGTAGCTGTACCAGTCACAAAACAATTATTATACAGTACGGATGCCAAACATAACTATTTTATTTTTTTCCCACTTTTTCTACTTATTTTCAGCTAAAAAAGTTTTAACCCTTTAATATATTCTAACAACCACAATCCAAATTTTATTGTGAGTGCTTTTTACTTCTATGCCTGGTGACTATGAAGTGCCCTCAATGATTCTGTGCCTATTCATTCACCTATATTAGGTATGGTCGGCAGGGTGGCCAGATCCAACTGGAGGTTCCATCATGAAAATGGCAAGGAGGTGATTTGTATCATCTCAGGCATTCTGGTAACAAGATTGTTTCTGTTAAGATCTTAATCCCCAGCTCTGCTGAGTGATAGGAGGACCTGTTTCAACTTAGGGCATGCTACATACTTAGGGCATGTTACACACTTAAGAACAATAGGAGAATAGTGCAGAAACTTTTGTTTTATTGGTTCTTGCTACACACTTCCCATGCATGTGCATCCTTATATCCACATGCTAATAAGGGCCTCTACCATTGGCTAGAGATCAACAAGTCCATGTTCCCATTTCTGGCCTTTTCATTGCACTATATGGTGGCAATCAGCTGACTGACACCCTGCCAAAGGGTGAGTCAGCAATGATCAATCACCATCTCCCACCTCCACATACCACAGCAAGTGTTAAAACTCAGGTTCTCTGGGCCATAGCGCCTTACCACTCTAAGCCAACCAAATGGGCACAAAATGCCACAGACTGACAGCTGGTCAAAATATAATGGCCTTGGTTGCTTGCTACTCTTCACAGCTGTAGGGCACTGCATCCATTAAACCTGCAATGCCTTCTGTATGAGGAAAGGATGCATCTAATAAACTTTTACATTGGAGTAAACCCTTATAGTGATGATCCTAAGGAGGATGGAGCATTAGTGTATAAAAAATGAAGAAGAAACAGGGTTACAATTTAATTGGAATAGATTTGCTTCCTGCCTACACAAAATAGCCAAAAAGGAATTCAGCGGTCCTGAATCTCCCTAAACTTAAAATGCTATATGTAGGATCACACCATCTCTGAGTAAAATGAATAGTTGATTTTCCTGAAAACCTAAATTATTCCTCATCACCAAAATTGTGTGATCTCAATATTAGCAGGTATAGTATGTAGCACTGTCTGGGAGACAGTAGAGAACAACTCTTTCCCCACATATCTTTCATATTAAATATTGATAATTTGATGGATTTCTTTATTTCCGTAATACCTATATCTTTCAGTATATTCAACAATTATTCTAAAAGGATAAACTATTTTGCTTCATTAACTGTGGCTAACATGTAGACAGCTGCATATTACAATACGTGGTTCAGGCATTCCTACCTAGCAAAGTTTTTTTTAATAACTCTGTTACACAAATGAAAGCTGTATTGAGTTGTGAAGTCCACGAAGGAGGCATTTTTAAGTTGATTGCGAACTGTGGAAAAGGACCAAAATCTTGTCCTGGCAGTTTTTTCAGTTTTTTTTTTCTTTTTAATTGATATAAAGCAGAATTCAGTGGAGATGTCTAGCATTTTTAGTGAAGTGAAAATCATGTGGCCAACATCAGACACAGTATGTTTGGCACATACACCACTGCAAGGCCATACGTATGTGCCCTGTTTTTTTCTTATGAAAGACAATAGTTAGCAGTCAGGAACCCTCTGAGTTATGATAGATCATATGGATGAATTATTACTAGATATCTGTTTTAAAGCACTGACTGAGTAAACGTGAAAGAGATTATAGTTTCTTTCTTTAAAATGTATTTATGAGATAGAAATGTCATCGGCAAAATGGGCACTGTGCCTGGTGCCACCCTCACCAGTGTACTTCGGAAATGTAACATACAAAGGTGTTTATTGTGTTCATTTATCCCATGTTAATGCTGTCTATTATAGTTAGTAAATGCCAATCAGAATTAGTATAACTAACCGACCACCACTTATCATCATATTTACTTTTCACAAAGCACATTGGATAATAATCCTGGGGCTCCGCATAAAGGCAACACTCTATTTTAGAAGTATTTTTAAAGCAACAAAATCTTCTGTCAGCAGAACAGATGTTCCTAAAATTACTTAAATGATTATGAGTATTTTTTAAGTATTACTGGTTTACTGCTCTCTTGACAAATAACTCCTTTAATTGATTATCTTATGAAAGCTTTTCTTTCTTTTAATGATATTTTATTGCTTTTGATCTCTTGAATATTTCCCTCTGGCAAAGGGACACAATCATGCTTCTTGTTTCAAACCCATCTACAAATTCCTTGATAAATATCAGTAAGACGCAAAATTTTCTGTCATGTATGTATTCCTTAGGTTCTACCTCACTTAAACGACACGCCGGAACATCGACACGGAAATCGCGAGCCCCAGAAGATCGACGGCTTAGAAGACCGATGCGACGGGATCTGGAAGATCGACAGTGCAGAAGACCGACCCGATGGATGAAAGCACCGACGCCGAGGATGCCGACATGGGAAAAGGCTGTGTAGGTATGCGGTAGTGACGGACGTTAGGGTGCGAGTAAGGTAAGTGTGGATATTGACGGTCTGTGGGGATAGGGGTGGGTTAAGTGAGTTAGGGTTAGGGAGCGGGTCAGGTAAGTGTGCGGTAGTGATTGTGTTTGGGTTAGGGGCGGGATAAGTGAGTTAGGGTTAGGGAGCGGGTCAGGTAAGTGTGCGGTAGTGATTGTGTTTGGATTAGGGGCGGGATAAGTGAGTTAGGGTTAGGGAGCGGGCCAGGTAAGTGTGCGTTAGTGACGGACCTTAGGGTTAGGGTTTGGGTTAGGGTTGTAGGTAGTTGTGTATGTGAGGTTTAGTGTGGGTTTGTAGGGATTTTGGTGTGCTTGTGTTGTGTATGTGGTTTTTGGATGGGGAATGTGTTTTGTTTGTTGATTGTGGTGTGTGCAGTGTATGAGGTTTCGTGTTTGTGTACCGTCGGTTATTTCGTTGTCGGGCATGTGGGATTTCGTGTTTTTGTACTGTTGGTTATGTGGTTTCGGTGATTGCATTGTCGGTGTTTTGGTGTTTCGTTTATGTGAGGTAGAACCATTCCTTAATATTAAGCCACAAATTCCTCTTTCATTTCAAATGTGTCAGACCTATTATTAGTCTGGTTCTCAAGATGCAAATACTACGTACAGATCAGATGTAACCAAACCATCTTTTACCCATTTTCCTGCTGTTTTCTGGAAGAAGTGGTTTGACGGATTTTACTATATCTTACCTGATTCAGAAAACCTATTTCTAAGATATCTTGGTGCTATAGTGAAGATGTAATGACCACACCACACACACACACACACACACGCACGCACGCACACGCACACACACACACGCGCGCACACACAGACACACACACACACACACACACACACACACACACACACACACGGTGCACACAGACACACGCGCACACACACACACACACACACACACACACACACACACACACACACACACACATGCACACACGCACACATGCGCGCACGTGCACACAGACACACGCACACACACACATACACCCACACACACCCTGTTTATAATGGTACTGACAAAGACTACTCAGTTGTTAGTCTGACACTGAAACAATAAGAAAACTTGTTTTAGTGTGGGTACTTGATTGGTAGATAGATGCAGATACCACACTCAGTTAAACCTTTCTTTGGTGATTTACAAGCAAAGCACTGTCAGCTAGTTTTTACAAAATGTTTATTTTCAGGAGCTACATAAGGAGTCATGGCCTTTTTATCAAGTTAGATGTTTGATGAGCTGTCTAGCTGCTGTCTTTTTGGACCTATAAGCATTTCCTGACTATTACTTTTTCCAAAATATCACACCAGCCATTATGTTGTTCTTGTTTCCCTCATTTTCGTGTTTTAGAGTTAGTGACTGTGCTTTTTCTGACACTGTCCTTGCCTGTGGCATAGACCATCTCTTCTACTTTCTCATTCTGAGTGCAGTACAAAAACTGTCCCATTTTTTTACATAAAATCTCTTGCTAGTTTGTTAATCTAGCTTTTCCTTCATGACATAAGGAAGATGGCAGGAGAAAGCAGTAACTGCAGTACACAAGGTTAAAACTGAGTAAAATGATTGCAGGGTTAACTTTTTCTTTGACAGTGAGCTAGCCAGCCACTTGTAGACCAACATAATGGTGCTCAAAACAAGGGAGAAAGAGGTTAAACATGCCAGAAGATGCTTTAAGAGAAAGGAAGGCCTTCTTAAACAAATGTGAGTACCATGTAACAAACCAAGATAGCACAGCACTGGAAGGCTAGATTTTCTACATAAAGCTATATACAAAATGAGTGATGTTTTAGGTGGAAATAACCTGCACTTCTTTATATATTTATTTTTGGTGTAAGAGCAAAAATACACTGAACATCAGTTTTCACCTTTTTAAATAAAAACTATATGAATAATTTAAAAACAAAACTAAGACCAAACTCCCCTAAGTGCAACAGTTTAGTGTGAGATTGTACCTGTGCAAGCAATGCCTCACCTTTAACTGGTGAATGATCTCACAACATTGTGTGACCATGTAGTTGTCAAAAGTAAGTATGGGGACTCTGGTAGGGTAAAGTCCTCAAAATGGCAACATAAATAAATAAGTTAAAATGCATTACTTACATGAGCACTTTGGACTTTTTCTTTTCTTTCACACCTACAGCACCCTTATGCTGCCTTTGTCCTTTTGCAGAAATTATATAAATATTCAGCAGTATCTGGGGCCCACTGGGTTGCACACCCATCTTTGCTGCAAGGGACATTAAAAGGCTGTGGGATCTATTTCCACACCAAATGCTTTAACTCCTGTGCTGTGCTAATTCTGACACTGCAAGACAAAAGTGGGTCAATAAAAATAAATGAATGAATGAATATATACTTAATAACTGACACTAAAAACACTCACTATTTTACCATCACTGGTCTCAAGACCTCACAAGAAACAAACTGGTATTTTATAGCTTATTAAATATTAAGGCAGCAATACAGAAAGCTTAATATGTCAAATTAGATGAACAATAATAAATAGTCAGTCTCAAAACTTTCACTGTAATAAGGAGAAAAGTTATGCATACTGCATAACTGGAACCATGGAAAATGGCAAATAAAATGTACCTTTTTAGTCACTGTTATCAAAGCTGTTTCAGTTCATTCAGTGCCATTACATGCTTTAAGATTATAGAGGATGACAAAATACTTTTTATAAAGGGATATGAAACGGTACAAAGCAATGTTATTAACAGTAGATAATTGAGTTGTTCTCATAAGCGACATCAATGTCTTGCACTGTTTTCAATAGAATTCAAGGACATAAAGCTTATTCTTACAATTATGGTAAAAAAGTGAGCCCCTGCATCTGTGATGAAAAGGCTTTTATTCTAAATACCTTCTTATGAAAAAGTGCAGTCTATTAATCCTAACTACTGTGTCATAAATAGCAAAACAACAAAAGAAATTAAGTGACACTATGGGGGGTGTGGCAAACTATTTCATAGGTGTGGTACAGTTAAATGCAGAAGCGTAAGCAAGTAATTAAGGAAATAAAACTAGTAAAAAAAAGTGAAAAAAGGGAGAGAGAATGAAATGCTGCACAACAGAAAGGAAAAGGCAATATTTCTTTAGCTACAAAGTATGGAAAAAGGAAGAGACTTGTAGAAGAGAAAAGCAAAATGTCTTCTAATCACCTGCAGCTCCAGTCAGAAAGTATATCAAGACCATAAAGTACATACAAAGTTATACAAATGCAATACATGAACTAAGTCTCAGGTCTCTTAACAACAGGTACTGTTCTGACTCTGTCATAGTCCATGTTGGTGTGAATGACTTGAGACGTACCTCTCTGGACTATATGAAGAGAGACATAATTGAGCTCACTGAATATGTGTCCCAGGCAGGTACGTCCTGAGTCTTAAGCAGCATTCTACCATCACCCAGAATGATGCCTCAATACAAACAGAAAATGCTTGACTTTCTGGTGACATTCCAAGGGGATCCAGTACCTGACAGCCTGGGAGGACATGAGTGACAGACCATGATGCTTTTCCAAAGATGGCTTTCATCTGTCTCCCCTGGGCTTCAGGCTTCTGGGAAAGGCCTCATAGTGCCTTTTTAGGCAAAGTCATGAGCACAGACTTATCGACATGAAAAATTCTTCTAAATGAAATTTAAAGGTCATGCTACTAAAGTCTAGGATTCTTAGCATGAAACTGCACTCATTGCAAGCATTCCTTGCCCTGGCGTATGCTGGCATTTATGCAGTCACTGAAACATGGTTCAAAGCTGTGTAGATCACCCAAGCATTACCAGTTTACTCATCTTACCATACTTTCAGACCACAAATGGAGGGCTACAAAGCCAAAAGTGGCAGAGTTTCAATATTTATCAAAGACATAAACACCTCCAAGCTGTTCAAATGGTATGACACACAGGAGACACTCCAAGTGCAGTTAGCTGTTGGCCAAACACCTATTCAAATCATAGCTAGCTACAGACCACCAACCATGACTCAGGATGCCCACTCCACCTATCTGGACTTAATTGAATCCATGAAGATTCAAGCCTCTACCCTGATCCTGGGTGACTTTTACTACCCAACCACAGAGTGGAAGACCTAGTCTAGCCCAAGCATAAATGCCCAGAGATTCTTCGATTTCATCAGTGCCAATGAATTGGATCAGCTGGTCGACAATCCTACAAGAGGTGAAAATATCCTGACCTGGTCCTAACCAACATGAGTAGACACTGTAGCACCCCTACAGTGTCATCATCCATGGTAAGATCTGACCATAAAGCGATCAGTTTTGAAGTCACCATCTCCCCTGACCTCCCCCCTTGTCAAGGTCAAACAAAAAATGTTTCCAAAGCTGACTACAATTACCTCAGAGCAGGTATAAGCAGCTTCACAGCCACTGTCCCTTCAATTGGAAATAGCACTAATGTCCGAGTCTACACCAAAAAAGTATACGAGTACCTACATAGCTGTATGGACTCAGCAATACCTGACAGGACCAAATCATCTTCCTCAAGAAAGAGTAAACATGTCTGGTGGACAGAAGCAATAAGCAAACTCTATAATAAAAGGAAGAAGTTGCTGTCCAGGACCAAGAAGGAGCAGATGCCAAGTTGGAAGCAATCTCTCCTTTGTCTGAACAAGCAAATAAGGTCACTGATGAAATCCTCTAAGGCTAACATTGAGTCCAGATTGGCCACATTCACTAAGAACAATCACAAGGCCTTCTTCACATATGTCTGCAATCACAAAGGTAGCACCCAAATCTGCTCTGAACTGGTGGTCACTACCACCACATACACAAATGCCATGGATATACCTGTTCAGTGAGAACTTCTCTCCCCCATCAATAAACCAAGACGTCCGCAGCACCTACCCTCCTCACCTCATCATCAGGGAGCAGGTCTTCAATGCCCTCTCAAAGGCAAAAATGAAGTCTCCATGGGACCTGATAACATCCCTGGCTGTATCCTACATGAACTCAGGCATGAGCTTTCAGCTCCATTAGGCACCCTATTTAACCAAATCCTGAGCACTGGCTTCATCCCTGCTGAGTGGAGGACAGCCACTGTAATCCCTCTACACAAAGGTGGATCATCCACTGACCCAGGCATTTATCGCCCCATCAGCCTAACTAGCCTGATCTGCAAGGCCATGGAACTCATTATCATGGACCTTCTAAACAAGGACATTAGCAACCTCCAAAAGCTTGACCCCATACAGTTTGGTTTGTCAAAGGGAGATCATGCCTGTTAAACATGGTTGACTTCTTCAAAACAGTCACCAAAGCCATAGACGAGGGGAAGCCTTTGCACACCACCTACCTTGACCTCGCCAAAGCCTTCAACATTATTCCCGACTCGGGCATAATAGATAAACTCTCCCAGCTAGTCATCAACCCATATGTCACCGATGGGTCGCTAACTGGCTCACTGATAGAACCCACTAGGTCAAAATAGGGGAAGCCACCTCTAGCAGTAGACCTGTAATGAGTGGTGTACCTCAAGGTTCGGTCTTGGGGCCTCTACTGTTTGGGATATACTTTTCTCAGGTGCAAGCCAAAACCAGTGGTCTGTGGCTGACCAGGTTTGCAGATGACTGCAAGTTGGGTGCTATCTTAAATTTCCCTAGTAATCTGAACATCCTCCAAGAGGGCCTTACACAAATTAATGAGCGGTGCCAGAAGCATGGCCTCAAACTGAATAGCAAGAAAATCATTGTTATCCTCTTTGAGGAAAATGGCATCCCCACTAAATATCACAGTGTTCTCAGGAAAGCCGAGTGAGGTTCCTGTGTTTGTGAGGGTGGTCTGTAGCAGGCTACAAATTGAAAGGCAGTTTTTCCCACTGTTAGTTGCACATGGATGGTCTCTGATGCTTCGTGCAGTGCCACTAACCTGGAGGTGTGATATCAAGCAGAGTACCTCTCTAGCCCTCCTTAAAAGGAACTTGGACAACTGGATGGGAAACAGAAAATACACCTATGGGATCCCAGCTGCGTCCTTGCTGGACAGGGAAAATAGGTGCTGACTTTGTGAGAATATGGGCGAAATTCTTGGCTAGGCTTATAAGGGCCTCTGGGCCAATAGCCTAGTATCATCCTATGAACCTATAAATAAATAAACAAACACGTGTGTCAGATATAAGCCTTTAGTCATGATCAATATGAAGTCACAAGACAACATCAGTGATTTTACAGAACAGCTTATTCTAAAAGGTGCAAAGAAATTTGGCACAGACACGGTCATGGGCTTTGATGCAATATGCTCAAGAGTATGAAAATTAAACCTAGGTAGGAAAAGGTAATGCTGTTAATTTGTAATTTAACCGCCTAGGTATTAGTGAAGCAGATCCACAGAGCCAAAGGAGGGTAACAGGATAATAATTTTTCATTTGCTGTATTATTTCTGTTTGTGTACTGAGTAACGAAAGTTCAATAAAGGCAATTCAATCACAGACAGTTGAGATGTAGAAAACTTTCAGCAAGTTACACAGTTTGGAAAAAAAAGGCTTTTCATTTCACATCTCTGTGGATGCAGGATGTTTAACCAGGATGATGTGATGATGGTTAAGTAGTGTTTAGGGGCACTAGAAAAAGGTCAGTTACCTATAAGTATGTATAATTAGAGGAATTACAGCTAGGAAAAGACCTATAGAATCAAATAGCAGACAAATGCTGCTTTGCCTACCTCCTATGTTGTCTGTATTTCTTAATGGATATGTTGTAGGACCAACCATCCTGGTGCGTTGTATGCTACAGTATAATTGACTAATGAATATCCTAAATATTACTGAATCATCGCATTAATGCTGACTTTAATGCATTTTCTGAAAGGCGGTCCCATGACATCTGCAGGTTTCATCATCGTCATCCCCCCACATTTTCCATTTTTAATACATGGAGTTGGGGTGTTGTGCCAAATGTTGCCACCTCTCTTGGTTCAGTGCTACTCTCGTTCCTTCTTTGACAGACATACCTGACTAGCACAGGTCTTTCACACAGTTCATCCATCTCTTTGCTGACCATTCTTGATTCCAGATGCCTGGTTCATGTATCTCCCAAATGTAAATTATCTTCTGTTTTTTTGCACATGTACCTACTTTTTCTTCTGTTATTATTTCTTCATCTATCCCACAGTGTGCATCCTACATCTCAAGCACTTTATCTCCAAGAGCTATAGCTGTTTCAACTGCTCTGTCTTCATTGTCCAGGTTTCTGGGCCACACAGAAGAACTGCTCACACCATTGCTTTGTACAGCATACTTTTTGGCTTCTTTGACTTTCTTCTATCATACACTACCCCAACACTTTGTGCTAACTGGTTACAGTCTCTCCATTTCTAGCTCTGACTTCCTCAGTCAGACTTCCTCTCTCCATAACCACTTCTCCAGGATACTTGAAGCTGTTAATCTGTCCCACTATTTCACTTATATTTCAATTTTCGGCTTCTTCTGATTTCCCCATCTGTTTCCACAACAACGTTCTTGTTTTCCCAGCTTTTTTCCATGTGCCTACAGTTTTGTTTTTCATTCCCCTTTCATGTCCTGAAGTTCACAGTCTGGAGATTTCTCCCAGTGAAAAATCAGTTTCAGCCTCCATTAAAGAAAAGAAGGGAGAAGTAACAAAACCATCCAGAAAAATAGTAAAGTTTAAAGGGTGTGTTTCCATCTTTCAAAAGAGGAAAGTATCCAGAAAAAGCTGAACAATTAAAGGTGCACATGGCAATGAAACAAGATGTTTGATTTAGTATTACTGGAATGACTGAGAAGAGAAGTGATAACACTGCTTGTTAACCTTGTTTATGAGTCATCAAAGGTAGGGGAAGGTTCTTTATGACTAGAGCATTGCAGGTGTAATTCCTCTTTGACAAGACTGTTTGCAACACGGAGGATGGAAAATAATGACCTGCCAATTTGACCTTAATTGCAAGGACAATTCTAAAAATCATTCATGAAGGAAATACTTTCAAAATATCTACAAAACAGTAGACCACATAATTTAAAGTAACAGATTCAATAAATGGGCCACATTAAAACAAATTATGGAAGGAGTCTTTGGATAATCAGGGCATTAAATCAGAAAGGGTCAAAAGATTTTGTTTTCATATACTTCAGCAGAGCATTTAACAAGAGTACTGTAGAAAAAGTTAATAAACAAGAGTTGCAGTGGATTCTAGGTACTAAAATTTGTAAAAGACTAACTAGATAAGATTTAGATCATATTTTGCAGTTTGTGAGGAGGAAGGGATAGTAACCAAAAGATTATCATAATAGTTATTACTTAATCCATTTGTTTTACATCTCTTTAAATCAACCTTGTAGGCATTGGAGGAGAAACTTGCTTTCTTATAAGAAAGTAACACTAAATTATATTAGTGCATATTGGAATCAAAAACAGAGGAAAGAACAGACTGTGGGGAAAGTAGCAACAAAAATGCAGAGTACGCCTTTACAAAAGAAATAATATTATCCACCCCTCCTTTTTCTTCTTGTTAGGACTAAGTGAAAATGTAACCATTTTTTCTCAAAAGGGTAATGGTAATTGCAATGTACGATTGCCTACCATGGCATGGATGTGAGTGGACAAAGGCAGTAGTGTGTGAATTCAGGCTTGAATATAGAAACACCAAAAGGTGTGTTTCAAAAATATAGTAATAAGTGGAATGTTTACAAGTTCTTTAATTTCTTAACTTGTTTACATGTTCTTGGAATATTTCTGAGTGGCTCTAGCCTCCATTTTAGCACTGACACAATGTTGCCTTTTGAAAAATATGTCATATTTTTGATTGTTTTGATATTATTTCCAATGGGATTTTATCCTTTTCATCCTCAAACTTTTCACTGCATAGCCAGTTTTCCATGTTTAAATGAATACCATCTCTCACTGCTCATGCCACCAAATCAAAATAAGTGATTGTAGTAAAGCATATTTTGCTAAAAACTGCCACAAACTGATTATTTATTTGGAAAACAGCAATTTAAAAGTTTCTCTCATAATTTCTTTTTTCCTTTTCCTTTTCATCTTCTGGATCAGAAAGACTTTGAGTATAATCTATGACAATAAGTTTATAGTGCACACACCAAGGTCTCATCACTGAAGGATAAACTGGAGCCTCTGGCTTTCTGTTTTTGCTATCGTGCACAAACATTCCAAACTATCCCTGACGATCTATAGCTTTTTTTTTTACTAGGTACAAAAAACTATTAACTGGTCTCTATATACAACTGTAGATAAAGATTACACAGAATACCAAGCCCATTTTCTTACCTACAGTTTTACTCCAGATCCAACCAGATATCCAACAAATGTTCCACATTATTTCACTTAAATCCAGTATGCTTCTTAGGATTACTATGTTCTCATATCTCTCCCCATCTAGTATGACCATATCTGCTATACCACTTATTTTAGGCTAGTGTTACCTAGTTTCCCATATAATTTCCCTTACCTTTTAAGTGTACAATCTGTGTAATCCAACCATTACATTTTGTATAGATAACGCAATCAACCCCATCTCTTTCCTTATGAAATAGTCAGCTTTCTAATTCACTGTCATTGCCCAAGGTTCTGCATTCTCCCCTTCACTGTTCCTCTATGTATACTTACACTACAATGGTTTGTACTATGACCATACTAAAGGCAATCCACTCATTTATTTTGCCAGTGCAGGAGTGCTAAATCACAGTTTGACAGGATGAGGATTTTTTTCTGGAATGCTAAAATGCCAGAAAACACAGATAAATCTCCCAAAATGAAAAAAAGGGAAGTAGAATTTGACAATCCAGTTTCCCCCATCACAGCAGAATAATCTCATTTAAAAGCTGCAATATTATTATTTTATTTTACATTTGATAACTGGGAAAGTCCACTGGACACAGGTCCTTTTTCAGATGAGGACCGTGGAGAAAAGCTTCACAAATAACATAACAATTGAGATAAATTGAGAACAATAGTGTATCACAGTATACAAGTTGATTAGAAAACAAACATCAATAATACATCATTTGAACAAAACAAATACAACTCTTGAAAGAGATATACATACACATAAATCAGCAAAAAACATTGTCAAACAGTATAGGATAATTTACAACATAAAAGTAATAGGTCGCAGCAATAGATACGTCAACATATGGGTAGTAGATGCTCAAATAGGTCAGCAGAGATTCCATATAAGAAAGGTAGAACTAGCCTGGGCAAGTACAGGAACTTAGCCAGGTAGTATATAGGTGAGTTCTTAAACTGAGTTAGTGAGGAGATGGAAGATATGCTGGGTGGTAGTGAGTTCCATATTTCAGAAATGTTGTTAGAGAAGAGTGATTCTCCTGCTGTGTTGTTGACTTCAGTTACTTCAAGAAGGAATTTATTACTGGAACAGAGTCCTATTACTAAAATAAGGATGAAGTAGATGTTGCAGTGAAGGTTTTTTTCTGGTTGGTAAAGGATTTTATGAGGAAAAGTAAGTTGATTGTAATGTAAGAGTTGGGGAAACTCTAGCCAGTTAAGCTGCTTTAGAGATATGCAGTGGTGTGATCTGTATGGAGCATCAGAGGCAAACCTAGCTATTTTGTTATAACAGGAGTCTAGTTTAGCTAGGTCTGTCTTCCTGAGGTTTGTAAGAATAGGGGAAGAGTGGAGAAGTGTGGAGATCAGATGAGTGCGTGTTATGGTGGATTTTTGTGTGATTTGTAAAATACTGCCTATTTCTGTAAAGGGTGCCCAGCTTTTTATGCACTTTCTTAATGGTCTGGGCAATATGTATGGCAAATCTCAATTTGTTATCAATCTCAACTCCAAGACGTTTGGTGTGTGCAGTGGGAGAAATGATAGTTTTATTGTTAGATGTGATGTTAAAGGTGTGGTCTGTAGAGGTGGATCGAGTAGGTTTAAAGAGAAGAAGTTTAGTTTTAGAAGGGTTAAGAATAATTTGAAACTTGGTAAGCCATGTTTCAACCCACAGAATGGATTCTTGTGTATGGTTGAGGAGCTTATGTAATGAGGAAGCTGCACATATTAATGCAGAGTCGCCTGCATATTGTATGACAAATGCATGAAGACTAGACATATGAAGGTTGTTAGTATATAGAGAGAAAAGTAATGGGCCAAGTATTGAGCGTTGGGGTACTCCAAGGGTGACTGGAAGAAGAGGTGGAAGTTTGTGCTGCAACAAAACTGCTTGCTGGCAGCCTGGAGGATTGACTAAGTCCTAGATCAGTAAGGGCCTTGATAAGTATACTATGACTGACCATATCAAAGGCCTTAGACAGGTCTAGGAAGGTAGCTGACACATATTTGCCATTATTTCTGTGGAAGTTAACTGTATTGGTAAAGGACATTAGGGCTGTGGTGGTACTGTGAAAGTGACAAAAACTATGTTGAGTGTTAGAGGTTTGCAAGTAGTCCATAATTTGGGTATGTCTTCATCTTTCCATAATTTTGGCTATAGGGGATAGAATAGTTATTTGTTGGCAGTTTGTCAGTTCAGTAGAATTACTTCCTTTATGTAGAGGGATAATATTGGGATATTTTCCATGTTTCAGTGACAAGGGAGTCAGACAAAAATATATTAATAAGTATGGATATTGGGTAAGTAATGGCATCGGCAGCTATTTTTAGAAGTTCAGCTAGTAATTTGTCTGATGCTAGTGTTGTGGGCTTAAATTTCTTAAGGTATCTTCTTATCATATCAGTAGTGACAGGTTGGAAGTGAAATGTGTTGGAGTTTCTGGGTGATTGACAGGGTTCCATGGGGGAGGAGTTGTATTGGTTGTTTTGCTGGTTAGATAGAACAAGAATGGTTTCAGTAAAGAATTTGTTGAATTACATAACTATGTTCTCTGATGTGTTTACTGGGGTAGGGGATGGAGTACTACTTCTTTCAGGCAGGAAAATTTTGTTAATGGTAGCCCAGAACTTTTGTGGGTTGTTTTGATGTTTTATTTGTAGGTTTTAGTAGTAGTTAATTTTATCAACCTTAACTAGTTTCTTACATTTATTCTGGAGCTCTTGGTAAGTTTGCTTAGTATCTTGGGATCTGATTTTGTGCCAGTGGTCCCAGGCATTGCCTCTGGCTTTGAGGAGGGATCTAGTATTGTTACTTAGCCATGGTGAGGTGTTGGCTTTTATTCTGATTGTTCTGAGAGGGGCATGTTGGTTTAAGATATTTAGAAAGGTAGTAGTGAAGTGTTTAACAGCTTTGTCTAGATCAAGATGTTTTAATGGTGTCCATTTCCAAGTTTTTAGGTCAGAAGTGAAGTTGTTGGGGTTAATTTTTTTTTATTATTTCTTAATAGTTGGTAGACTGTTCCTTTGGTCTGATGAGAATGCTGTCTTAGCAGAAAGGTTGGCAGATGGTCACTTAGGTAGTCAGTTCTAGTAGGTGACTAGATGGTTTGAGTAAAACCATGAAGGTTAATATGATTAGTGGGGGCGTGACCATTACAGGTAATCCAATATATGTTAAATCTCCCATGATAATGGTTTCATTTTAGAGTGAGTTACATGACCAATGGAGTAGGTTCTCAAGAGTGGAAATATTATTACCAGGTGGAAAGTAGCAACCTACAATTTTTATTATTTTTTTTGGGTTAAGTTTAAGTTGGGTACAAATTAGTTCTGCATTGTCTAAGTTGGGATATTGTAAATTCAGTTTCTCCACTGTAAGATGACTTTTAAATAGTATGGCAATGCCACCACCTGTTTTTTTCAGTTCTGCCCTTCGTTATGATGTTATATTGTGGAGAAAGTATTTTGTTATTTATGATGTGGGGTTTCAGCCATGTCTCAGTTATCATCACTATGTCTGGTGTGTATAGTGAGATACTGGCATGTAGTTCAAGAATTTTATTGGTGATACTCCTAACGTTTATGTTAAGTAAAAGTAGATCAGTTGTTTTCTATGGAGGAGAAGTAATTTGCTGGAGTGGTTGAGAAGTTGGGGGGGTAGGAAACTTTAAACAAGTTGCGGGTCCTGGGTTTGGATGGATGTCACCACAGCAAGAAAGTTTTGAGGCTATGCAGATTATAGATCTGAGGATCTTTGTATAATATCTATTGTATGTTAGGGAGATTGTGGGTGAGTGGTGGTAGGATAATAATTTGAATGGGGCATAGTCGGTAAAGGAAGTATTGAAAATAGAAGAGGAGATAGGAGCATAATTAGGAGTAGTACAGTAAGGTAGTGGAAAAGTACTATAATAGGTAGGAGGCTCTTGTAGGTAGGTGTGGTGGGAGGTAAGAAGATACAAAGATAATATGAATAGAGTTAACATGAAGAAGTAGCATGATGTTTTAGATTAGTGTGAGAAATGATAAATGAGTGTTATTGAGGAGAATAGGATGAGGATAATAGAGAATGCTGGGTGGAACTAATCATGGGGAGGGGCTATGAAAGTTTGTCAGGTGGAAGGGGTTAATGTGTATTATTTATTTTTTTATTTATTTTACATTTGTTGACCGGGCTAGTCTAGCTGGATATATGTCCATTTTCAGTAGAGGCCCGGGGAGAAAAGCTCCACACATAACATAAGCAAGACAGATAGACATATTGTTAATAAAGACATTACACATAAAAATATATATTTAGATCAACTACTAATCAAAAATCAGCATACATTAAAGGAACTCAAAAATTTAGATTCATACAAATGTTCTGTCGATTTCAAAGCAAGTTTACCTAAAACATAAGGTTTTGCAGTTAGGCAACAGCCAAGAAGATTACATTAGAAGCTCAAAGGGACGAGAAGTAAAAGGAGTATGAAGGAAAGAAAAGAAATGACACAAGGCCAGAGTCATAAGAGAGGAGAAGAAAAAAAAGACAGTCAAGACAAGGTGGGAAGAGATGGTAGATGTAGGTCAGAGCATAAGAGGACAACAGAGAAGGGAAGCAGGGTAGATGTTAGATTTCAGGAAAAAGAAGGGTTAAAGGTTAGGAGAGAGTAATGAGAGGGAGGTTAGCCTGGAGTACTACAAGAACAGAGCCAGTGGTTTTGGAAAGCTAGCCTGGAGTACTACAAGAACAGAGCCAGTGGTTTTGGAAATGTAGTTTGATTTGTTGTTTGAAGAGAGGCAGGGATGAGATTAGTGTTAACTCTTTAGGCAGCAAATTCCATACTCTGTCTACAGTATTGGTGAAAAGAGAGTCACCAGCTACGTTGTGGGCCTTTATGGGTTTGGTCATAAGTTTACAGGAGGAACGAAGAGAGGTGAGATTGTTATAGTGGAGTAGAAGTTGTGAAAGTATACGGGTATTACAAGGTTGGTACAGTATTTTGTGGGCAATTGTAAGTTGTGAAATATTAAGAAGGTTTTGTAGTTCCAGCCAGCCTAACTGTTTCAAATTGAGGCAGTGATGTGTTCTAAAAGGGTTACCAGTGGCGAAGCGGACAATGTTATTATAGCAAGTTGCTAGTTTGTTTAGGTTAGTTTTTTTAAGGTTGGTGAAGATAGGAGAGGCATAGAAGAGAGTAGATATAAGATGGGAGTGAGCAATAGTAGCTCTAGTTGATGGGGTAAGAAATGGTTTTATACGGTATAATGATCCAATTTTTCTGTTAACAGTTTTGATGGTGTTGTTGATGTGTTGGTCAAAAGAGAGATTGTTATCAATGGTAACACCAAGTAGTTTTGTTGTGGAGTCAGGAGAGATGATTGTTTTGTTGTTAGAGTAGATAGAGAAGTTAAGTGGAGAGGTACGAGTGGTGGGGGTGAAGAGGAGAAGTTTGTTTTTTTTGGCATTGAGAAGTAGATACCGTCTAGTAAACCATGTTTCTACAGTGTTGAAGGTAGTTTGAGTTAGAGTGGTTAGATCAGAGGAGGTGGATGCTGAACAAATGATAGTAGAGTCGACTGCATATTGAATGCAGGTAGCTTGAGGAATTACAGAGTGGAGATCATTAATAAAGAGGGAGAAGAGGAGAGGACCAAGGATAGAGCCTTGAGGGACACCAATTGCAATGGGAAGTAAGGAGGAGATATGGTTTTCCCAAAGAACGGCTTGTTGTCTGTTACTGGGGTATGATGTAAACCAGTTGATGGCAAGGCTGTCAAATGAGAGGGATTTGAGAATGCTAATTAGAGAAGAGTGGTTGACCATGTCAAAAGCTTTAGAGAGGTCAATGAATAGGGCAGAAGAGAGTAGGTTCTTGTTGCGATTGCTGTTAATGGTATCTGCAAAGGAAAGGAGGGCAGTGGTAGTACTATGGTGGGGTCTAAAGCCATGTTGACAGTGAGCTAAAATATTGTGGAGGGATAGGTACTGTACCAGTTGCTGATGTATACATTTCTCCATAATTTTGCTAATGGAGAGAGAAGAGCAATAGGTCTAAAGTTGGAATAGTCAATAGAGTTTCCGCCTTTATGTAGTGGGATAATATGAGAGATTTTCCAGATATGAGGGATGGTTCCTTCTTGGATGGTTCTATTTATGAGTAAGGATATTGGGTAAGCAATTTCTTTGGCTGCTTTTTGTAAGAATAGGGGAGGGAGCTTGTCAGCAGAGGGAGTACAAGGTTTGAGTTTGAGAAGTAGTTTGAAGATGGTAGAAGTAGAGATGGGTTGTAAAGAGAAGCTACAGTTAGAGTTTAAGTGATTGTTAGGAGGATAAAATGTATTAGTATTTAATTGTCTAGCGAGAGATTGAATAGTATCAGAGAAGAATGAGTTAAAAGTATTTGCAGTTTGAAGAGGGGTGTCAGGGTTGGCATTTAGTGGGGAGGGAGTTTTAGCAGTACCTGGAGAAAGGAGTCTATTGATAGAAGACCAGAATTGTTTGGGTTTATTTAGGTTAGTTTCTTGTAGGTTGCAGTAGAACTTTCTTTTATCAGTGAGGATGGCTTTTTTGGTAAGATTTCTAAGTTGCTGAAAGTGATGAAAATCAGAGCTGATTCTATGGGACCTCCATTTGTTCCAGATCTTATTTTTGGAGAGAATTAGTTTTCTAGTTTCATTTGAGAGCCAAGGGGCTGTAATAGATTTCATTCTAATAGTGCGTTCGGGAGCATGATTGTCTAGAATAGAAAGGAAAGTAGAATTAAAGAATAATACTGCTTCATTTAGTGGAAGAGTCTTTAAAGGGCTCCAGTTGCAAGTTCTGAGTTCGTTCTGAAATAGGTCGGTTTTAAAGTGTTTAGTGGAACGTATTTTTCTTATATTGAGGGGGGGGAGATAATCAGTCTTCTCTCTTGCAATGTATGTTAAACAGTGATCACTGAGGTCATCAGGCAGGGTCCCAACATTATAAGTGATATTACATTTGTTTATCAGAATCCAGTTTAATATAGTCTGTTTTTTGTTTAACTTATTAACTCTTGTTGTGGATGTAATGGTTTGGGTGAAACCGTTTAGGTTAATGTGTGAGATGGGATTATCGGTATTAATAGCATTCCAGTCAATATTTAGGTCGCCAAGAATGATAGTTTCTTGGGGGTAGTAGTTGGAAACCCAATTGAGAAAGTCTTCTACAACTGGAATGTTGTTTCCTGGAGGTATGTAAATGCAGATGATGTAAAGGGCTTTTTTGGCATTAAGTTGAAGTTTTGAGACGATGGCTTCTACCTTACTATCTTGGGTTGGACAGGCAGGTAGGGTAGAGATATTAAGATGGTTCTTAAACAGTATTGCTACACCACCACCCTTTCGTTTGTTATGGTCAAGCCTGAGTATATTATAGCCTTGTGGTATAATGTCAGTATCCTTAGTGGCTGGCTTTAGCCAGGTTTCAGAGAGACAGAGAATGTCAAAGCTGTGTATATCTAGGAGGGTATGAAGGTAGGGTACTTTGTTGTTTACACTGCGTATGTTAAGGTGTCCTATGAGGAGTGTAGTATTGGTGCCATGTTTGGGTGTTTGTGTAGAAGGATGTATGGGGCCAGGGTTGGGATGAATGTCACCGTCTTGTAAGGTAGGATTGATGGGTTTAGATGTGATTTTGATACTAAAAAGGGTTAGAGGTCTTATTTTTTTGTTTGAGTGTAGAGTGTAGGAGAGATGGGAGTACCTATGGTATTTGGGTAGGAGGTATCTTGGGGTAGTATTGGTATTGGAGAAAGAATTCAGAGAAGTATAGAAGGAAGAAGTATGTGTCTGTGAGTTTGTTGGCTGAATGAGAAGTGGATACTCGAAAAAGGTAAGGAGGTAGGTTGAGTAAAGAGTAGTTAAGATTAGAATCAGGAGTAAAAATAGTGTGGATAGATTGAGACTCATGTTAGAGAGTAAGTAAGTTAGAGGAGGTTGTAGGGAAAAAGTCACAGATTAGGGGTAGTCTAGAGGAAGTGTGGGTGTTTGAATGTAAAGAAGGGATATATAGAAGTGTAATAGAAGGTATGGTAGTGGTATGAAATGTGAGGTAGGGAGAGGGGTGAAATGAGTGGGGAGATATAGAAACGGAGGTAATAGTGGTAGAAGAAAGTAGGTGTGAGTATTGAAAGGAGGGCTAGTATGTAAAAGAGAAATGAGGGAGGAGGATATGGAGAGTGTAGAGGGGAGGGGATTAATTTGGAGGTAAAGACAAAAGGATTGGATGGTAGGTCTAGGGGAGGGACAAGAGAAGTATAAGGTTAGGACCCCGGGGGTGGGTGGGAATTGGGGGTAGGGAGGGGAGCGGAGTGAGCCCGCAGGGCGAACGGAGCGGGACACACAGTAGACCACCAAGGAGGGAGGAAAAAGTATCAGAGTAGGCTGGTAAGTCAAGATGGGAGATAGTAGCCTAAAGAGGGAAGGATTAGAGAGAATATCAGAAGGAGGAAAGGGATAGTAGTAGGAAAGGAGAGAATAGAAAAAATGAGGAAGGTAATAAATACTAATGTAAGGAGTATAGGTGGGTGTAGGGTGACATCTAGTGGCCAAAAAGCAGAGGTGCACAAACATGCACAGGAGCTTCCAAAAGTAGAAGTAGACTAACTGGTAGAGAGAGGAAAAGCAAGATAGCAGTCTAAAGTGTGGGGGAGGAAGGAGATAAGGGAATATGGGGGGGGTTGCTGCTGGCCGCTTAGCTGGGGTCAGACAAAGGCTTAGCAGGATAAGTTTGTTAAAAATAACACTTCGTGATGTGGGTAGACATACTTTCTTGAACTTCTTGAAGTAGTGGGTAGCAGAAGAAGGCAGTGTCTTGACTTTTCCAAGGGCAGTGGGCAGAGAGCACCTTAGTGGAATTAGTAGTGAAAATTCACCCAGGCAAAAACACAGGGTAAAGCAGGGGATAGCTAGTACAAAAGAAAACAGTGGAACAATAAGAAAATGTTAAAGTGAATATTAGCATACAGAGTATCAAATGCACTATCAAAAATGCAAATATTACAGATTATTCTAATGGTCAATATAGTCATAAATCACATAAGACATACACAAACAGTCAGGCAGGCCAAGCAGAAATCTTTGGGAAATTAAATGTCTAGGTATAGCAAAATACTATTGAGATACTACTTAATTGACTGCTATAACATCTATAGTATGCAAAACCATATGTTGTAAAAAAAAATAATACAAAGATTTAGGTACGTAGTAAATGTTGGCTAAGAGAAGCCCTTAACAGAGTGGGATCTAAGCCCAGCCTGCACGTAAGGCCTCTACAGGTTAGGCAACAAGTTTTATGGCTAGTAGAAGTAAAAATAGGACTTAATAATAAAAGCAATTATCTAAAGGTTGAACGACCCCTAGCAGAATCAAAATCCCATTAAACTAAAAACCAACCAAAGCATTAGCAAGAAAATATAAACAGTAGGGAGCCCAGTAGGGATAAGTAGCCTTGCAGCAGTAACTACGCAGTACTACGTTAATCAGACACAAAAGTAGTCAAAACAAATAAAAGAAGCCAAGAGTAAGAGTCTTCAGCAGCAAACAGTCAACTAAGATAAACAGAAAAACGTAATAAGCTAAGTTACTATACAGTCGCTAAGTATTTCAACAAGCTTAAAGGTAAACAGAAGATATCTAAACCTGCGCTGGCATATAGTTGCTAAATAGTATAAGTATAACCCGTTAATGCATTAAAAGACTACAACGAGCCAGGCACAGTAAGGCTAATTCTACAAATTACACAGGAGTATGCAGAAGTTGTATAGAAAATATCCATATAACAGCGCTGGGACGCTGTCGCTTACAATAAAACACAGTAACAGGTTAGAACCCAATTATGCAGCCCTATTAACGCCAAGAACTCCACATGTAGGAGAATAAAATAACATAAAAAGCAAAGAATGCTACTAATTATACACAGCAGGACAAGTAAAGTGTAATTCCAAAGAAAGTATATATGAGAGGAGTCGCTAAAAGCTTTCCATAATATTTAGCGCAAATACTACAGCTAAATGAACCAAAAGTAGCGTAGTTCTAAGTACTAAATACAGCGGAAACGCAAACGCGTTTACCGGACAGTCAATAAAGAGGATCCTATTTCACAGAGTTAGTACAGTTCAGCCCAGAGATATCCTTAGGTAATTAGTTCAAACAAGCTGCTGAGTTAAAGCACCAAACAATACTGAGAGTAGCGCATTTGTTTACGGGACTGATTTTAAAACAAAACAAAACAAACATCAAATATTACTGGGTGAGGAGAAGAGTGGGTGTGGTCAGTTTCAAATAAGTGTAGATGTAGCGGGGGTAGGAATTGGGGTAGGGTAGTCGAGCAGAGTGGCGAATGGAGCTGGACAGAGCTGAGACCCGGAGGTCCTAATAGAAAAATAATCAGCAACAAGTCTGAGTAAGTTGTAAGACCATCGTTTTGCTGGAGATATACTGTTTTGCAGGTAGCTTTGCTTGAGAAAACCTTATATTGCACATAGTATTGTACTTGGACATAGTGGCATGGGTGTGGGAGGAACACACAAATGGAGTTCCCTTGGGAGTGCTCTGGAAGCTGAACACTACAAAAACATAAATAGGGTGGGAGCGCAACTTATATTACGTATCTGAAAATAGTTGCTTAGTATTTAGCAGAAATGGGGAGGCGGGGGATGATAGGGAAGGGGACACACACTTTGTGCACACCACAACAGACTAGCGTGTTAGACTAAAAACTAAGCTGTAAAGTAGAATTATAAAATATTTTAAATGAACCAGTGAGAGATGGTAACACAGGAGTAGATACAATGGTTTGCAAAGCGAGGAGGATATTTGACGCTATGCCGACTGTTTCCTAGTGTCTTAAATAGGTTTGAAGTGTAACCAGGTGGTTCAGGTGAGTCAAAAGGCTGAAAGGGCTGGAAGGCTGAAAGAGACAAACAAAATACAATGAGGAATTAAGAGGATGTTGGAGGTGAGCAAGTAAACAGCAGGGGATATGAATTTCAGTGTGAGAGGTTAGTGTATGTAGGAAGAAGTATGGCTGGGAGACTAAATTGCATCAGAGAGTAAATGGCAGCGTGAAGTGTGCAAGTGAATGGAGTATAAGACAGAGAGGAGCTAATTAGCAAAAACAAACACTAGAAACTAGAATAACCAAATATGTATCAGTTAAGGTAGAGAGGAAGAATGGCTATAGTCAGGTGAATGGCCATTACCAGTCTGAATTCTAGGGCTAGTTACAAGACTTGGTGATGTAGCTTGTGAGAAAGACCCTGCATTAGATTAAGGTATTACACAATTCTACATACTAGCATAAACAACAGACTGCAGTTAGTTACACTATTCAAATAAGCTGTATCACTAGCTAAACATTTAAAAAGCAAGCAATGTGCACAGAGTCAGAGAAATGGCAATTAAAGAACAAATAGTTACCCGACTAGGGCAGGCAGCCTAACATATACTGCACAGCTTCAGTTAACTGTACAAATGAATTATCATTGAAATGTTGCATGCAACTAACATTATCAACTTCCATTTACACTATCGCTACACATGTAACACAGTAAGCAAGTTATCCTACCATAATTATCAGTAGCGCATCCTATTCAATTTCATCCAATGCGTAGTGTAAGGTAGTAACAAAAAAATAGTGAAACTTGCCTGGTGTGCACACTATGTGAGAGATCCAATACCTGGGGGTACAAGGGAGAGAAGGATTTGAAAATGGCACCTTTCCCAAGAAAGTTGAGTGAGAAAAAAGTAAATAGGGATAGGTAAATTCAGGCCATGTAACTGCTTATAATTATAAGGCCTGAAAGATGAGTTTAGAAAGTACAGCTGCGTAAAATCTTAACATAGCAGTAGATGTCCTTCCCTTCACTGTTGCAGTATTCCTTACATTAGGGATTCTCTGCCAAGGGTAGCTTAATGTCCGGCCAGTACACCAAAGCCTTAGATTGTTATAGGAATGTTAAACATCACATGTATGCTCCATGCTCACAGTGTAGGGAATAAAGGTAATGTACGGATGCACCTCCCTCAGAACTGAAGAGTCCCAGGAGGAACAATAGTCCAAGGAGTAAAAGATGAACATGTACATCCAGAGAGAAAAAAAGACAAAAAGGTTTTGGAGGGAGGGACTGAATACTGCAACAGTGAGGGGAAGGACATCTACTGTTATGGTAAGATTTTGCACAACTGTACTATATCCTTCCACATGAAGCCACAGTTCTGGTAGAATGCATCACATAAATTATCCCAGATTTTCCCTCTTTTCCCTCACTTAATTTTTGGATTACATAACTTGAATGGTTATAGCCTATTAACTTCATAAACAGATGACACTAGATAAATTGTAAATATACTTGTTAGTGCTACTGTATGTGCATTTAATATTTGACTGATTTATATGCTATATGCCTTCTTTAATATCTCACTTGTATATTTGTGCTATGCTTGCTTGTTTATCACTATTGCTAGCACTACTGTATGTGCCTTTAATGTTTCACTGATTTATATGTTATATGCCTTCTTTAATGTCTCACTTGTTCATTTGTTCTATGCTTCTTGTGTATCCCTATGCTTGTAATTATTGTTAATAAACTGTGGAGCTTTTCTCCCCAGGTCTCTGCTGAAAATGGACCTATATCCAGTTGAACTATCCTGGTTAACAAATGTACAATAAATAAAATAAATAAAATAAAATAAATATCACTGTTGAGTATTCCTTATATTAGGGAGAGTAAAAATCCTCAAGAAGAAACTTGGGAGGAGGAGGGTCCAGTAGACCCTTCAAGAAAGACATGCAGGATAGAACTGGCAAATCTGGCTCTAGCTCTGGAAACCATATACATCTTATAATGTTTGGTAAAAGCATGCACAGAAGTCCAAGTAGCTGCCTCAAGGATGGGGTTGGTATCCAATCCTTTGAAAAAAGCACCAGATGAAGCCACAGTTCTGGTAGAATGAGCTGTAACAGTAGAAGATAGGTTTTTCCCATGAAAACAGTAACAAAAGGAAATGGCCTTAGAGATCTAGGAGGAAATAGTTTGCTTAGAAACAGTCAAACTTAAAGACATAGGATGAAAGGAAACAGAGTTGTGAAGATTACCAATGTCTTTAGTTTTGTCTAAATAATATCTGAGTTGTCTATGCAAGTCCAGTGTGTGAAGAACCTTCTTACTAGCAGACTACAGAGAAGGAAAAAAAGTGGGCAAATGAATAGACTGATTAAGAGACAACACATTAATCACCTAGGGCATAAGAAAAATGAGTGCAAACAGAAACTTTTTCCTTTTGAAAAACATAAAAAGAAGGTATAGTCATAAGGGCCTGAAGCTCAGACACCTTTCTAGCTGAAGTAAGGGCTAAAATTCTGTAAGGAAGATGAAGCTGCATGCTCAAAAGGAGCCTGAGACAATTTCTCAAGAAAAAAATTAAGGTCCCAGGGAGGAGGAATAGGAATCCTGGGAGGCCTAATATGAAGGATGCCATTAATGACTTGCTTGACCTCAAATCTAGAAGGCAAAGAAGGAGTCAAAGAGAAACAAGCAGAAATAGCTGAAAACTGGGCTTTGGCTGAAGAGTAAGCCAACCCAGAATTGAACAATTCACACAAATTAGAGGTAACCAAAAGAATTTTCACAGAAAGTGGACCCAGGTTATGAGCAAGGCACCAAACAGAAAATCTCTTCCATTTGGACAGATAAGATTTCCTGGTAGTGGGTTTCCTGGTCTCCTGCAGAACCTGAAGCATGTTCTCAGAAAAAGGGTGCCTAAAAGGGATCAAACTCCTATCTCCCACAGTGTCAGTTGAAGAGTGTACAAGTGGGGATGGATAAGAGACCCCTTGTATTGTGTGAATAGGTCCACCCTGTGAGGTAATTTGTGGTAATTGCCCTTGGATAAATGCAGAACAAGAGGGAACTAATGGGGTCTGGGCCAAAAGGGAGTCACCAACAAGATTTTGTTTGAGACTTGTTCTATCTTTAACAGGACCCTTGGAATGAAAGGAAGGAGAGGGAAAGCTTAAATAAATATCCCTTTCCAAGAGAACGAAAAGGCATCAACCTTCCAAGCCAGATTAAATTGCAAAAGAGAGAAAGTTGTCTGTTCAGAGGGGAGGCAAAAAGATCTACCTGAGGAGTACCCCACTGATGGACAATGTTCAGAAACATGTCTCTGTGAAGCATACATTCATGAGTCTGTGCTATGGACCTGCTCAGAGAGTCTGCCACAATGTTCTATTCTGAAGGAATGTATATATAGCCTGTAGAGTCACCTAATACTGGACAGCTAGATTTCAAATCTGAAAAGCTAGTCTGTGCAAAAAGGAAAGAACATGCACCCCCCTTGCTTGTTGATATATCACATCACTGTGGTATTGTCTGTAAAGATATTGAGGGGTCATGGAAAGAATAGAGAATGAAAGGCCTAAAGAGCCAGAAGAAGACTTCTTATATCTTTGATGTTGATATGATCCTTCTTCTGATGAAAGGAACAAAGGCTCTGAACCTTCAGAGGGCTGACAGAAGCTCCCCATCACATGTCTGAGGCATCTGAAAAGAGTTCCTGAGAGGTGACTGGAGACTGAAAAGGAAGCCCTGGGTTGAGAGACACTGAAGCTGTAGCTTGAGGCAAGAAAGAAGAGGAACTGGAAAGTCCAAAGGACGAGAATGTTGAAGCCAGACTGACTTTAGGAACTACTATAGCTTTCTCATATGAAGCCTGGCTACAGGAAGCATAGGAATGGTGGAAGCTATGAACCCCAGAGCCCTTAGAAATTCTTTGGCTGTAGTTGAGACCAGAGGAAGAAGGGACTAAAAAAATGAAATTAGAGAAAGAGCCATGAGAGGTGACAAGGAAGCCAGCATAGGAATGGTTTGGAGCCTTCAACTGAGGAAAAAACATGATTCTGAGACATATCTTCCAACTGTACCAAATTCCTCAGTAAATACCAGTTTTGAAGGCAAAATATTGGGGTGCCACAAATTCCCAAGTGGCCACTTTAATTTCTGAATTTCCCAGGTTTTTTTTTTTTTTTTGACAAATTTGTTCTTGATGTCATCACGTAAAGGGCATGCATGATGATGTCAGCTGACAGACATCCTGTCAGAATGCCGAGCCATAATTTAATTTAACATGCTGCAGAGTCAGACTGTTGGACCGGTCCAGTTTGCATGTTTATTCAGGCAAGTAAGGCAAAAAAAGACTGATGCATATGTAAAAGAAGCAGCAGTCTTTTCAGCAGCTTCTGTATTTAACAAACGGCATCACTTTGTTAAGCTTGAACACTTTGTTAACTTTTCCCTATGTACAACGGCTGTGTTTATTTGTTTACTGCTATGCTCGCTCTTGCTCTTATGAAGTACTAAGCTTCTGTATTAAATGGACGGTACGGCAGGCATCTCTGTGTTATGTGCATAAGCTTTCAGCAGCTTCTGTATTATTATTTGTTAAGCTTCTGTATTGAACAAACATCTAAGCTTGAACACTTTGTTAACTTCTACCTTTATGCTCGCTCTTATGAAAATGTATTGAACAAACGGCAGGCGTATGTGCAGTAGCTTCTGTACTGAACTGTGTGTGTTAACTTTTCTCTATGTGCAACGGCTGTGTTTATTTGTTTACCTTTACTCTCACTCTTATGAAGTATATTGAATGAATGGCAGGCATCACTGTGTTATGTACAGCAGCTTCTGTATTATTTGTTAGCTTCTGTACTGAACAAATGGTTAAGCTTGAACACTTTAAGTTTTCCCTATGTGCAACTACCTTTATTTATGTTTGTGCTCTTATAAAACTGTATTGAATGAATGGCAGGCATATGTGCAACAGCTTCTGTACTGAACTGTGTGTGTGTGTTTGTGTGTGTGTGTGTGTGTGTGTGTGTGTGTGTGTGTGTGTGTGTGTGTGTGTTAACTTTTCCACAGCCTCTGTATTGAACTGTGTATGTGTGTTAACTTTTCCCTATGCGGAACGGCTGCATTTGTTTACCATGTGTGTATCAATTTTCCCTATGTGGAATAGCTGCATTTGTTTACTGTGTGTGTGTATATAAAAATGCCCTAGTTACATATAACTGGTGGTTAGAGTTACTCAGACTCAAACCCTCTACCTTAAGTACAGGGAGCAAGAGCCTAAGTTCTCTACCCATACCACCACCACTTGTGATTCAAGGAGTTAAGAATGTCTGGAATGTTTGACTCATACTTTTGGTCTGTTCCTCTTAAAAGTTGCGGTTTTCTGGCAAATCAGTGAGAACTGAATTCACTGAATAATGATAGCCTTTAAATTTCAGTCTTCCTATCTTTCAGGAAATGCATGGTAACACAACATATTTTATTCTAGCAACTTTTTTAAGATTAAACAAGCAATGTTTAAAATGTGCCCCTGGTTTTGGGCCTTTTGTCCCCCCCACCTCCAATAAATTTTATTTTTTTCCAGATTTCTTGTGCTGCATAGTTCTTCAGGGGGAGCGAAGTTTAATGCTGCTTATGTGAAATCTGCTTGTGTTTTTAGTAGCACAACAGGTAGAACACTTGCTTTTGATGCAGAAGGCTGTGGGTTCTACTCCCACATTATGTAGATGGATTGCTGATACTGTACTGTGTTGTACTTTTAAAAGGGGTGGATGCTGCAGTCCTGAGAATGTCCTCTTTGGCGGAGATACCTAGTAACTATGAACCTGTTATCAATTTGTCATTCCTTGCCTATTGCAATATTACTAGCTTATCTTTTTTTTTAATGTAACATAGGCAATTTATTCCTAAAGGCCAACAGGCACTTTATTTGTAGATGAAACAATGAAATATAAAGTTGTTTGCTAACAGAAAGCAACATCTTCTAGGATTGTCACCTTTTGCTGTGGACAAAACCGGAGTAAGGCCACGCCCCTCGCATCACCCATAATTACACCCATTTCTGCCCTTCTTCCGCCAATGTTCTGCCTATTTTGAGACATCACTATGACATCAGCAGACAGGAATATCCTCTTTTTCCTGTTCCTGATGCCTGCTTTCAGCCAATTTACTATGCTTTTCTGTAAAAAAAGCATAGCAAATCAGCAGATTTAACAAACTCTGATAGTCTGTTTCCTTTTTGAAACAGAATACTGGAGTTTGTACAGTATTTTCTGGACTACTGGAGAATAAATTTGATTTCCAGATAGAACGGAAAAAAACTGGATTGGTGGCAACCCTAACCTCTTCATTAGTTTCAGATCTCTTTAATGTGGAATTATTTAGATGACTTTTACTTCTGCAGAGATTGTGCATATCTACTGATACTGGTGGATTGTAGAAGTTTGAGTAGACTTTTATAGATGGGAATGTTCTGAATTTGGCAGTTTTGTCATTATTGGTTCATGCATTTTATTTCATTGCTTACAGGAAAAATGTTCAAAACAATAAAGTTAACATGCTCTCTAACAAGTGTGCTGTATTATACAAGGAATATAATTTAATACTATCAGGAAGGTGTGCCAAAGAACACATGTATGTTTCATGTGCAAGGGGCCTATGATTTGAAAACAGTCCAAAGGTAATCTTTATCCGCCACTGGCCAGATGCATTTTCTTTGAATGTGGGTTTTAATGCTGTTTCAATGAATGTGAGTTTCAAGGGCAGAGAAGTTTTAATGCTAAGTCTATTTTCATTGTGACACTATATTGCTTTGTTTATCAGATGACTATTAATGTTTGTGCCATAAAATATAAAATAAAAGCTTTAAATGAAATCCAAATAATCATTGTAGAAGTAAAGCAGTATGCACATTACAGTGTTTATGGTAAATGGGGCACAATAGGCAAGTAATGGGACAGTAGAATGGCTGCAGGGTGGAAGGCTGTGTATGGGCGGGCCTAGACCATGATTTTGTGAGGGGGGAAAGGCGGCAAACCCAAAGACAGCCCTAAGGGGCACAAACTGTAGTTATGCCACTGAACAGTAGGCCATGGAGAATGACTTTTGGAGGTCCTAGCAAACTATAATATTCTTTTGCTAAGATTAGAATACTGCCTACCATTAAATGCCCTGCTTTTACCACAAAACCCACATACTGCAAGTCACCAAAAACAAAATCTTAAGGTTCATTATCTTCTCCCTTCCCAGTGAATATCATTGCTATACATTTAAAAAAATGGTTACCATTTACTACAGGGTCTGGGCTCTGTGGCCATATTTTGGTTGTCTGTTCTTCAGTTTGTATTTGAAAGTTGGTATCCCACAATTCCACCAGAGTGGGTGGGGTTACATAATTCTGTATGCAAATTTTATGTTAATCAGTGTAAAGAAGTGTACCTATTTTTTATGGGACTTTGTCCACATTTATGATGTTTCCAGCTTGAGTGGCATGTTCTGGGAAGAAGCCAGGAAGGATTTTTAGAAATTCACTGTAAACTTCAGGCTCTACAAGAGGCAAATAGCACAGTGAAGGTGCTGAAGAAAGGTCGCTGGAGGGGAACCCTGAATGAGTAGGTCATCCAGATAAGGAAAGATCTGTATTCCCCTCATCCTGTAGAAAGCAATCACACATGCGAAGCATTTGGTGAAGACCCTTAGGGCCAAAGGATAAAGCAGACAACTGAAAATGCAAGGAAGAGACAGAGAAACATACACATTTCTGAAATGGGAATAACAAGCAGATAAAGGAGAATTCAGACTGACCTTCGAAGATGGCATTTGGACTGGTGGCAAAGAAGTTTTGAGGGCAGTACATCCGCACATCACCTTTATGCCCTACACCATGAGTGGGGAGCACACATGTGATGTATGATGCCCCAATAACAACCTAAGACTTTGGTATACTAGAAGGATATCAGGCTACTCTTGGCAGTGGATCCCTAATGTTAGGACTACTGCAGCAGTGATAAGGAAGGACATCACATGAGACAAAAAGGAGAATTCTAAATTTCAGTGAGAAAAATATTTAGCTAATTACCAGTCATTTAGATACCCACTAAGATGATGATATTTCAAATAATCCAAAGTCTGCAGTTATTTGGCAAGAAAACTTTTTTTTTAGGTCATGTTATTTCCAGATCCTTTCTTTTTCAGTAGGCTTGCACAGCTTCCTCCTCTTTTTTTCTTGTCAAGAACTTATATGTCTAGGCATCTTATGATCTCCATGACCACTTGCCTGGCATGTTCCTATGTTCTTCTAATCCAGACATTACCAGTCTCTCACATTTGTTCTGTTGCATTAAAATTATGCATTTTTCCATGTGTGTTCAATTTCAGTTTGATTAGGGATATATTATTTTCATATTTAACTCTCCTTTCCCTGTAATTCTACTGTTTCCAGTATCACTTCATTTATTCTGGGATAATCTGTACTCCCCCACATTCATATCCAATATTTGGGATTACCCAGTCTCCCACATTTATTTACCCATTCCCTTACAGTCGTAGTATCCATTCTCCTGCATTTCGTCCCTTATGAGAGAAAATCTTTTCCTATAATTTGAATTAGCATTTCTCGCACATTGCTTCCTATACAGGTTTTCCATATTGCCCAGTCTTATATATCCCTTCCATTATCTTACGCATGCTAATACTTTGAAAGTCTTTCCCTTTATTCACAGTTGCCTTTCTCTCTCATTTCTTCTTTGCATTTCTCTAGCATAACCTAATGTTTGTTTGCAATTTCTGGACTTTGGCACTTTTTCTCCTGAAATTAATGAGAAATAGTAAGTCATACCTTAAAAAGGGAAAACAGATACATTGGGTATAGATGTCTGGTTGGTATAATATGGAACAACTTGCACTGTAAGAAAAGGAATTTTTGGCTCTCTTAGCTTCCCCTCTAAAACCCCCCCCCCTTAATCCTACAGTAAAGGACATTTAATTTATTATAAAACAGAGTAATATGTTGATAAAAAAACACTCACGAGGAAGAAAAAAAACATTTATCTTTCACAAGTTTTGTCTTGCTACAAGAATACTATTTTACTTAATTATTCTTACTGTTGTGTTAATCTGCAGTATTTCTGACTCAGCAGCCAAATGAGTGTCTTGAATTTATATAATATTCAATGATAGAAATAATATACCTCAGAATTTATGCTGCATTTTGCAATGGAAAAAGAGTAGATGCTATAATGGCAATCTCATATTACTACAGAATGGACTATATTTTTTTTGGGGTGGGGGACTCTTTTTATTCTATCTTGTGCCTACAACCAGAACCCCTAGCTAAGATTAGTCCCATCTGTTGCCTCTCATATATTGTGTCTGATAATACAGAAAGAGGGAGAAGAGACAGCGAGAGTGCAGAATAAATCTGTAGGGATCATGAATTTTTGTTTTCCTTTGATCTCTAGGTCTGCTAACCTAGATGGCATTGTGGGCCCAATACTAAATTGGGGCCTGCACTACTGGCCTAGTGAAGTGTTCTACTGCACACATACTGACATCTGGTCATTTCAATATTCAGTGCTTTACAGGCCATGGTGCATGCCTCTGTCCATGAGCCCCATTCCTTCGCGACTTACCTCCCACTAGTGCCAATAAAGCAGTAAAATGGACAATCTTCCTCTCCTCAGAATGGATAAGCTGGCATAAGGCACTTGCTGTCAACCTCTCCATGTCAGCTCCTACTGGAGCCCAGGTTTCCTGAGATATAGCTATGGCTTCATACCATCTTTCATGGAGCCAGTTATAGTACCACGAAGTTTGACCTCATAAATAATGCATATATATGTTTATGTAAGTGTGTGTGTGTGAGATTGTCTGTATATCTGTATATGTATGGCACTGAGCACCTGCAAGAATATGAACTGTTACTGAGCTAGTTCCTGTGGTAGAAGATTTCATTCTCTGAGTCTTTATTTAATATGTAATTTTGGGGAAATCATGTAACCAGTCAGATCCTGGAGGTAACTAAGAGTTCAGACTGGGCTTCTGAATGGTCCCCTGGACTGCAAGCCTAGTAGTTGCATAAGAATCTATGAACTTATATACATACATGACCCTTTGTTGTGTAAATGGACTGTATATAAAGTTTATCTGTATGAATGTCCTATAGTTCTTGTAGAATGTAATTTAATAAATTCTTAGATGTCTTCTTAGGCCTCATACTATTGACTGTATAGCAAGTATCTTTAAACATTTAATTATTATGTTTAAACTGTTTTCATATTGTATGTTGGAGCTTTTCTCCCCGGGCTTCCGCTGAAATGGACATGTGTCCAGTCGGACTATCCTGGTCAACAAATGTAAAATAAATAAGCAAATAAATAAATAAATACATATGTTTGTTTGTCTATCTATACCAATCTAAGTTTTTATTATTCTATCAGCTAGCAGTGAAAAAAGAACAAAAGCAAAAATTGCAAAAATTCACCATCTCAAAAAAAAAAAAAAGCACTTTCCCAATAAAATGTCAGGGTCAGCTATACATCTTACATTTACTCTACAATTCAATGCGAAAAACCCACACAGATTTTATATAGAATATTAACCCAATAAAACCCAAAGTACAATAAAAGGGTTTCCATTACCAAAAACTCCCTAAACACCTTAACATTACTTAAATACATTAACCCTTTTGGCATTATTGCTGATTACACAAACCAGCATTTTCTTTAAATTGCACTTGTTGAAAAAAATATTACAGAAGACGCATTCATATTTATATGCATTCACACAAGGAGATCACACCCATATAAATATGTGCACATGCATACCGACACACACACACACACACACACACACACACACACACACACACACACACACACACACACACACACACACACACACACACACACACACACACACACACACACACACACACACACACACACACACACACACACACACACACACACACATTCATAGGTGTGTACTAGGCTAATGACCACAAGGGCCTTTTTAAACCTAACCATACATCCCAAATCTCTGAGTAGTTCTGGTACCCTAGATAAGTGTAAGCAGGGGCCTGACAGATGAACCATTTACAGGCTGCCTGTGTCTGTTGGAGATATAGGTGCCAAATCAGGGTTGAATTTCCAACTCCCCATCTAATTGTACAAATTACACTTGAATTGGCTTAGGGAGGAACTCTGCTTCACAGGGATGGGGAGCCTGTTCCAGAGAAAGGGTAGTCTCTGGGATACATAACTATCTCTCCAGTAGGTCCTATTTATATCACATGCAAAGTTTATGTCTTTAGCATGGGTAATTCTGCTAATATTTGTTTTACGGATATGCAGGAGGTCCATCACGGTAGAGTCTAACAATGCCTTGTATGCCAGGCATAGATCTCCCCTCAACAGCCTGTAAGAAACAGAATACAGAGATAGAGCCCTGAGGTGGTTTGCACAGGACATGTTACTTACACCCTGTATTCTTTTAGTGAGAAACTTCTGAGAATATTTCAATTGTTGGATGTGCCTGGTTAGGTACATACCAAAGGGGTCATTGTACTCAATGATAGGTCTGATGAATGCCGAATACAGTGTAACAATGACCTCCTTGGACCTAGATGCCATACCTTTGTTTATAAGTTGCACAACACAGAATGACTTCCTTACTACTGTAGACACGTGATGGTCAAAGGCTAGACTGATGTCTCTGTGTATCCCCAAGTACCTGACAACTGGATCAGCTCTTACAGGTGCATTGTCAATATGATCGCTACCAGGGATGGATGACTTCCCCAAGGATGCTATTATGTATTTCTTGGCATTTAGTTTTAGTCCATGGCTCAGACACAAGTTATTTGACTGTGTCAGCCCTTCTTGAAGAACATTAGTGTTGGTGGGGGGTTCTTTGACTGCTCTTGTTTTGCAATCATCTGCAAATTTAGTCAACCAGAGACCACTGACATTGGCCTTGACTTCAGAGAAGTTCATGCCAAAAAGGAGCTCTTTTCATGTAGTTCAGGGAGGTACATCTCAGGTCATTCACACCAACATGGACAATGACAGAGTCATATTTGTACTTGTTGTGAAGTGAACTGAGTGCGTGCATTATGTGGCGGATCCTGGCACCCGACAGGTAGCTGACAGTAACTTCCTCCTTGTTTAGCCTGGTGAGTGGAACATCAGTGTGCCTGACTACAGAGTCACCTATGACTAGAGTGTTGGGTATGTTGTTATGCCTTATGGGACTGTGGTTGAGTGGCACACTGAGTTTGTGGGCTGTATGTCATTTGGGTTGTGTTGGGGGTGGGGGTTGCTTGGATTTCTGCTTTGGAGGTCTCTGTTGCTTGGGCAGATTTTTACTGAGTGCCTCCACGAATGTAGGTGTTTTTGTGTTTCTATGTGTGTGCTTTAGTTCATAGGTTCATAGTTTCATAGGTAGGTACTAGGATATTGGCCCTAGGGCCTATATAAGCCTAGCCAAAAAGGTATCCTGGTTTTCGCCACACAAGAAAATTATTTTCCTGTGCTCCTATCAGGCAGAGCCGCAGAAGTGATCCCCAGGGTGAATTTCCTATTTCCCATCCAATCATCAAGATTTTTTCTTGAAGAGTGCTAAAGAGGAGCCTTATTTGGTATAGATAGGTAGTTTGTTCCAGAGTATGGGAAGTCCCTGGGACAGGAATCTATCCCTCCAGCATGTTCTGTTTATTGTGGTGACAAGGTTTAGGACCCTAGAGCGTGTAGCTCGGAGGGATTGGGATTTCTTTACGTGGAGCATGTCCAATAGCTCTGGATTTGACATAGCTTTGTATGTTATACAGAGATTGCCTCTGAGTAGGCGATATGCAATGGAGTGAGATGGTCTGCGTAGGGCTAGTATTTGTATATAAGTATTTGTATACAAGTTTATACACATATATATTCTAAAGAATCAATTGCTTTTTGTACACAGTTTTATACATAATTGGTTTTAGTAAATCAGTTGATATTTTATGTAAACCAATATTTTAAATGAATGATTAAGTGGTATGCCTTTTAATTAATTGCTTGGGAATGATTGTGATGTCATTATTAACTATAGTATTTAATATGGTGGTGACTTTTTTATGGTTGTAACATTTTGTCTGAGGAAGGTGGGGAGAATCTCCCTACTGAAAGCTCTCACAATAAAGGGTTATTTGACTACTATCTGCCTAGTCCCTGCTTCAGGATTTCGTTGCCTTGCTTGTTCTTTCTGCGTAGGGCATCTGTTTGAGGCTGGTAATCCTCTTTGTGAGGTATTTCTGTGGCCTTTCCAGTTGTTGTAGATGTCTTGTGAGGTACATACCAAAAGGGGCGTTGTACTCTATAATGGGTCTAATGACTGATGAGTAGAGGGTAACGATGACCTATTTTTACCTGGATGAGAAACCTTTTGCGATGAGGTGTGCCACGTACTTGTTGTGGACTGAACTGAGTGCATGCATTATGTGGCAGATCCTGGTGGTGTAGGTGGTGCAGGTTTTGAGGGACTATGTGATGACTGTGGTGTGGTGCAAGTGTTTACCTTCTCCTCTTGACTGCCTAGTCCAGTCTTGGGTGAAAAGAGCTTTGCTTCCAGTTTGGCTATATATGTGCATCTCTCACATGTTGTTGTGTTGGGTGGTAGGTGGAGAGGGTTGTCTGTGTACATGAGGCAATTGCTGCATTGCCCCAAGATGCCCAGATTCATCAGGTAGACAGGAGAAAACACAGGGAGATGACCCTTAGACATGCCTGGATAGGTGTTTATTTATTAAGTTCTAAAAACTGTTTTCATCTAGACAAAATCCAGAAATCTCTGTGCCTGTACATTTGGTGTCATGTATAATTCCTAGTTAATAATGAGGTAATTAAAGTTGCCCATGAATATGGTACTGTGTTGGATGGTGAGTGTTTCTAATAGGTTTAAATACATGGTATGAGGTTCCTGGGTCATAGAGGGGGACCTATAGCTTGCAAGGATGTGATATGGGATTTTGCCTGAGGTGAGATGGAGAAGCTTAACTGCATTGTCCTGTTTGACAAGCCTTGAGGTATATTTATTTTTGATGCATATTGAGACACCTCCACCTTTAATCCTTATCTGTGCAGTAGCTGGTCTAAATGTATGGAAGGCATTATGGTCTGGCACTGCCAGTGAGCTCTCCGTGGCTTGAAATGATGTCTCAGTAACTGCACAGACGTCAGCATTCACTAGGGTGAGGAGAGCTTGTAGGGAGTAGAGTATTTTATTTAAACTCCTGACGTCGAGCAGTAACACCTTTAGATTTTCTTGGCCTTGATTTGCTATGTGGCAGGTTTTCTTGGATTTTGATTTGCTGTGTGAATGTGTGTGTGTGTGTGTGTGTGTGTGTGTGTGTGTGTGTGTGTGTGTGTGTATCTATAGATGTCTATTATATATATATATATATATATATATATATATATATATATATATATGTATATAAAATCTTTTTATATACATACATATATAGCTATATCTATATCTATCTATATGTATAACATGCACACGCGCACACACACATACACACCCACACACACAAACACACCATCCATTTTTTTTCTTTCAATTGCTTAATGTAAGACAAAACATATATTTTTAGAGATGCTTTTTCTGCAGTCACGATTTCCATCAGTTTCTCTTTACGTAAGCTGCACAGAGGTTTTCACTCTTGTTACTGGCACATTTGCTACCAGAATTATGAGGAAGAATAACATTGGTACGGCAGAAGTTTCCTGATGAAAACATTATTTAGATTAGTACATGGATGTTGTGCTATAGATTTCAGGCAGTATGGTAGCACTGTTTTCTCACGCGGTCGGGCCTGTCAGTACTCATTTTATGTTGCAGTAAAGCTGGTATTTTTTGAGACAGTCTGTGTAGGGCATCTGTTTGAGGCTGATAATCCTCTTTGTGAGATATTTCTGCGGCCTTTCCAGTTGTTGTAGATGTCTTGTAACGTATATACCAAAAGGGCCATTGTACTCTATAATGGGTCTAATGAATGACAAGTAGAGGGGAGCAATGACCTCTTTTTTCCTGGATGAGAACCCTTTTGTGATGGGGTGTGCCATGTAGAAGGATTTCCTGACTACTGTGGTGATGTGATTATCAAAGGAGAGACTACTGTCAACCTGTGTCCCCAAGGTCTCTTACCACACTTTCAGTGTTAAGTAGACTACCACCTATGTGGCAGATCAAAGATACAGAATTTTTACCAAAGGGGATGACAATGCACTTTTTGGCATTGAGCTTGAGGCCATGGCTTTGACACCAGGCATCTGTCTCAGTGAGGCCCTTTTGTAGGATGTCCACATTGTTAGGAGTTTAAATTATGGCTCCTAGTTTGCAGTCATCTGCAAACTTCATTAGCCAAAGACCTTCTGTGTTAGCCTGTACTTCAGAGAAATAGATAAAAAGGAGAGGACCCAGGACTGAACCCTGAGGTACTCCACTTGTCACTGGTCTGAAGTCGGATTTGGAATCTGCTACTTTCACAGTGTAGGTTCTGTCACTGAGCCAGTTGGCAACCCATCTTGTGACATAGGGATTTATACCTAGTTTAGTGAGCTTATCTATTATTCCAGAGTGGGGGATGGTGTCAAAATCCTTGGTAAGCTCTAGATAGGCTGTGTGTACCACCTTACCCTCGTCTACAGCTTTGGTGACTGCTACAAAGAAGTCTATCAGGTTTAGGAGACATGATCTGCTTTTACAAACCCGAACTGGGTGGGGTCCAGAGTTTGGAGATTACCAATGTCTTTGATTATAAGTTGCTTTATGATACATTACATGACCTTGCAGACCAGGCTCATCAAGCTAATAGGACAGTAGTTCTCAGGGTCCGTGGTGGCTCCCACTTTGTGGAGTGGGATAACTGTCGCTGTGTACCATACAGTGGGCACAAAGCCTGAGGTGAGGCTATGATTGAACATGGTACTTAGGTGGGGTGCCAGTTTGTTCTGCAGTTCATGTAGAACGCAGCCTGGGATGTTGTCAGGTCCCATGAATGCTGTGTTCTTGGCTTTGGAGAGTGTGGTTTTTACCTGTGCAGCCATGATTACAGGACCTTTGTATTCTTCTTGTATAGAGATGGACCCTTTAGAGGATGAGAGGGGGGTAAAGTTAGTACTGAACCTATCTGTCAGGATGCTGGCAATATCAGTTGGTTCTGTATATTTAGTGCCATTGTGCTGTAATTCAGAGCAGATCTGAGTGTTGCTATTGAGATTCTTGACATAGCTATAGAATGTTTTGTGGTTGTCTTTAGAACCAGTGGCGATTTTGTTTTCATAACTAGCCTTGGGGGATTTTATGAGGGATCTCAGCTTCTTACTGAGGCTGGCCAGGGAGTTCCTCCAATCATGGGATTTTACTCTTTTCTGCAACATTTTCTTTCTTCTGTTGTAGAGTTTGTTTATGGTAGGGGACCACCAGATTGGCTTCCTTTTTTTTGGAGGATAGCATCTTGGTTCTGTTAGGGATAGCACGATCCATGCACTCATGTAAGTGCTTATAAAGTGCATTTGTGTAGGATTCAGCAGTCATACCTCTATTGTCTGTCTGCATGGGTGTTGTGAAGTTTGCACTTCTGTCTTAAGAAGCATGAAGTTGGCTTTGGAGAACATTTTTACGATTGTTTTCCCAATGGGGTGTGGGGGAGGTATGTGGATGCCTAGGAAGAATAGCTTGTGGTCGGATCTGACCAACAAGGAATTGATCTTTGGTGTGGATCACAGGTTGCCCATGTTGGTAATGACCAGGTCTAGGATATTGCTTCCTCTGGTGGGGGTGTGGATAAGTTGATCCAAGGCATTGGAATTAATGAATTCCAGAAAACGTTGAGCAAAAGATCATAGCTCATAGGTTAGTACTAAGATAACTGCCCCTGAGAACCATTTTAAGCCTAGCTAATTATCCCTTGTGAGACTCAAACCCTGCACCTTGCGTTTGTAAGGCAAACACCTTAACCATTAGGCCACCTTCCCAACCCTTAAGAGTTGGTACATAAGTAGTTTTCCCAGTTAATGATGGGGTAGTTGAAATCGCCTGTTATTAGGGTGTTGGGCTTTACCCTAATATTTTCCAGTGTATCAAGAAATGATGAGTGGGAATCATGGGGCATGGTGGGGGATCTGTACCAAACTACAATTTGGATTGTGGTCTTACCCAGAATTAGTTGCACTTGGATCATTTTGGATGCATTATGCTGAGCAACTAACCTGGAGGTGTGGATGTCCTTAATGAATATGGACATGCTTCCACCTTTAGTGTTTCAGTCCAGGTTAGGTGACCGAAAGGTGTGGTATGAATTATAGCCTGGTAATGCAGGGGTGCACTCTGGAGCCTTGAACCAGGTCTCTGTCACTGCACAGATGTCGATATTCTCCATTTTAAGGAGTGCCTCGAGTGAGTGCATTTTGAGGATTAGACTTCTAGCATTGAGTAGCTTTACCCTCAGATTTTGCTTGCTTGTACCTGTTATGGTGGTGAATTTGTCATTAGAACCTTGCCTAAAAAAGGCACTATAGGGGTGGCAAGAGCCTTAGCCAGTATCCGGAATCACAGAGGTGACAGGTGCAGGCCATCTCTGGCAAAGCATCATGGTCTGTCGATCATGTCATTCCAGGCAGACAGATACTGGATCCCCTTAGAATGACACCAGAAGCCAGTCATTTTGTCTTTGTACTGTGGTATCATTCTGGGTGATGGCAGGATGCTACTCAGGGCTAAGGTCATACATGCCTGGGCTACAAGATCGGAGAGCTCCTCCGTGTCTCTTTTCATGTAGTTCAGGGAGGTACATCTCAGGTCATTCACACCAACATGGACAATGACAGAGTCATATTTGTACTTGTTGTGAAGTGAACTGAGTGCATGCATTATGTGGCGGATCCTGGCACCCGACAGGCAGCTGACAGTAACTTCCTCCTTGTTTAACCTGGTGAGTGGAACATCAGTGTGCCTGACTATAGAGTCACCTATGACTAGAGTGTTGGGTATGTTGTTATGCCTTATGGGCTGTGGTTGAGTGGCACACTGAGTTTGTGGGCTGTATGTCATTTGGGTTGTGTTGGGGGAGTGGGGGTTGCTTGCATTTCTGCTTTGGAGGTCTCTGTTGCTTGGGCAGATTTTTACTGAGAGCCTCCATGAATGTAGGTGTTTTGTGTTTCTATGTGTGTGTTTAGTTCATAGGTTCATAGTTTCATAGGTAGGTACTAGGATATTGGCCCTAGGGCCTATATAAGCCTAGCCAAAAACGTATCCTGGTTTTCGCCACACAAGAAAATGATTTTCCTGTGCCCCTATCAAGCAGAGCCGCAGAAGTGATCCCCAGGGTGAATTTCCTATTTCCCATACAGTCATCAAGATTTTTTCTTGAAGAGTGCTAATGAGGAGCTTTCTTTGATATAGATAGGTAGTTTGTTCCAGAGTATGGGAAGTCCCTGGGACAGTAATCTATCCCTCCAGCATGTTCTGTTTATTGTGGTGACAAGGTTTAGGTCCCTAGAGCATGTAGTTCGGAGGGATTGGGATTTCTTTACGTGGAGCATGTCCAATAGCTCTGGATTTGACATAGCTTTGTATGTTATGCAGAGATTGCCTCTGAGAAGGCGATATGCAATGGAGTGAGATGGTCTGCGTAGGGCATCTGTTTGAGGCTGGTAATCCTCTTTGTGAGGTATTTCTGTGACCTTTCCAGTTGTTGTAGATGTCTTGTGAGATACATACCAAAAGGGGCATTGTACTCTATAATGAGTCTAATGAGTGATGAGTAGAGGGGAACAATGGCCTCTTTTTACCTGGATGAGAAACCTTTTGCGATGAGGTGTGCCACGTACTTGTGGACTGAACTGAGTGCGTGCATTATGTGGCAGATCCTGGTGGTGTAGGTGGTGCAGGTTTTGAGGGACTATGTGATGACTGTGGTGTGGTGCAAGTGTTTACCTTCTCCTCTTGACTGCCTAGTCCAGTCTTGGGTGAAGAGAGCTTTGCTTCCAGTTTGGCTATATAAGTGCATCTCTCACAGGTTGTTGTGGTGGGTGGTAGGAGGAGAGGGTTGTCTGTGTACATGAGGCAATTGCTGCATTGCCCCAAGATGCCCAAATTCATCAGGTAGACAGGAGAAAACACAGGGAGCTGACCCTTAGACATGCCTGGATAGGTGCTTATTTATTAAGTTCTAAAAACTGTTTTCCTCTAGACAAAATCCAGAAATCTCTGTGCCTGTACATTTGGTGTCATGTATAATTCCTAGTTAATAATGAGGTAATTAAAGTTGCCCATAAATATGGTACTGGGTTGGATGGTGAGTGTTTCTAATAAGTTTAAATACATGGTATGAGTTTCCTGGGTCATAGAGGGGGACCTATAGCTTGCAAGGATGTGATATGGGATTTAGCCTGAGGTGAGATGGAGAAGCTTAACTGCATTGTCCTGTTTGACAAGCCTTGAGGTTTATTTATTTTTGATGTATATTGAGACACCTCCACCTTTAATCCTTATCTGTGCAGGAGCTGGTCTAAATGTATGGAAGGCATTATGGTCTGGCACTGCCAGTGAGCTCTCCGTGGCTTGAAATGATGTCTCAGTAACTGCACAGACGTCAGCATTCGCTAGGGTGAGGAGAGCTTGTAGGGAGTAGAGTATTTTATTTAAACTCCTAACACTGAGCAGTAACACCTTTAGATTTTCTTGGCCTTGATTTGCTATGTGGCAGGTTTTCTTGGATTTTGATTTGCTGTGTGTGTGTGTGTGTGTGTGTGTGTGTGTGTGTGTGTGTGTGTGTGTGTGTGTGTGTGTGTGTGTGTGTGTGTGTGTGTATCTATAGATGTCTATTTTATATATATATATATATATATATATATATATATATAAAATCTTTTTATATACATACATATGTAGCTATATCTATATCTATATAACATGCACGCGCGCACACACACATACACACCCACACACACAAACACACCACCCATTTTTTTTCTTTCAATTGCTTAATGTAAGACAAAACATATATTTTTAGAGATGCTTTTTCTGCAGTCACGATTTCCATCAGTTTCTCTTTACGTAAGCTGCACAGAGGTTTTCACTCTTGTTACTGGCACATTTGCTACCAGAATTATGAGGAAGAATAACATTGTTATGGCAGAAGTTTCCTGATGAAAACATTATTTAGATTAGTACATGGATGTTGTGCTATAGATTTCAGGCAGTATGGTAGCACTGTTTTCTCACGCGGTCGGGCCTGTCAGTACTCATTTTATGTTGCATTCTTCAAAGCGCTTGTTTACAACACATTACATCAGAGTAAATTAGATGTATTACCTTACAATAAATTGGATGATTAGCAGTTTACTCATGAACATGGTTTAGAATTAATAATTTAAAACACATTAATAAATTTACAATTCACCAGTTCAATTTCTAGAAGCATTTCTTTTTAATATATTAGTTTCACTTTTTACAGAGACATCACATGGTTCATATTGAAAGCAGTCAGAAAGCAGGATTATTCTGAAGTCACTGTATCACTGTCCCCAAGAAGCACCAGCCCCTTAGCCCCATTGCCAATCATAAGAGGAGCTGCAGAAATCTCACCCATCCCCCCTGACACACACACAAGAGTGCAGATCTCACAGAAGAAAAAATTATCCTTTTCTGCATGTTCAAAGAAATGTTCCTTCAGGCATCCTGACTTGTAAATAAACACACCACTGTTATGCCCGTAACAACCTCAGCTGGCTGGAACTCCCTCATCACCATGATTTTCTTTCTTTTTTTATTTCAAAATGTTTTTATTCATTTTATAACACAATAACTTAATAGTATAGTAACAAGAAAAAAGCAAATTAACTATATACAGTGTCTGTAACAATTAAAACAGCAATATACATAGGAGAATACTTAATATTTCTCTAACAGATTAGACAATTTGTCCAAGCAATTAAATGATGAGTTATGTTGTTAGCCCTTGCTTTTTATTTATTTATTTATTTACATTTGTTGACAGTGAGTGTCCGACTGGACGTAGGTCCATTTTCAGCGGGGCCCGGGGAGAAAAGCTCCACAGTTAAAATATACAGACAGTAGTTACATTGGATTTACATAGCAATTAACCATTTGATCAACATAGCAATTAACAATTACAAACATAGTTGCAGATGAAGAACATAGTACATCAGTAGACAGCTAGAATCTTTATCATCTGCAAAATACATAACAGACATTAACAATTGTTACAATAAGAAGTTTGTGCTGTAATAAGTGGTTAGGCTTATGAGCATCCCAGCTTGCTATAATCAAGGTAGTTAGTGGAGTGGAAAGAAAGGTAGTGGGTGGATGGGGTGGGTGATATTAGAGGGGTAGTTGCAAGGGCATAGCCAGCATGCTTTTAGGTGCACTTTTAGTAAAGTTTTGAAGTGGGTGCATGATGGTACGGAGGTGATTGTGGGTGGGAGGGAGTTCCATAATTTGGCTATGGCGCAAGAGAATAGTGCTTCTTCAACAGAGTTATTGGCTTTAGTGACTTGTAAGTGATTTTTGTTGCTGGATCTTAGTGGTCTGGTGGTGTGATAGGGTTGGTGTAGATTCTGGAGTGATGGGACTTTTAGTAGATGGTTTACTAGTTTGTGTGTGAGTGTGAGTTGATATCATTGAAGGAGGTGACTTTTATAGAAAGATATTTAAAGTCTAACCAAAATGGAGAAATTATTTTGGAATTAACAACCATATATATCCAGTCAGCATCGGGGTGTCCACATTTCCAGCATTTCATTTCATCTTTCTTGTACATTATTGCTAGTCTATGTGAGGTGAAAAAACATCTATGTAAAAATTTCCATGTTTATACATGCCAAAACACAGAAGATGTGGATTCTTTCACTGACTGTAAATAAAGATTTTTTATCTTTTTCTGAGAATATTTGTTTATTAATTTCACTTGAATAATTCCAAAAAGAAACATCTGTTTTGCTAAAATAATTTCTGAGAATTTTATACATAACAGATATGTATGAAGTGTTCTTGGGTCAGCTATTAATAATTGTTGAGATAAAATCCAAGATTTTTAAATTATTCTTACTGTATGCCTCTAATGAGGGTATGAGCTTAGTATGTATAAAATCCTTATAAGTTTGGATGTCCAGCCAATTGCAATTTTGCAAACTATATATGCTGATCAAATAGTCTGCAGAACTTATTTATTAGCTGAGAGAAATTGATTCCAATATAATGTCACCTTTCTTAAATTCTTACATTTTCTGAGTATCGGAAGATATCAAACATTCATTTGTGTAGACAATAGGAAACATCAGTACTAATAAATTCTTAATGAATTGATTAGAAAAGATACGCTTTTTAAACAACAGCAACATTTGGTTTGTAAGAGGTGTAAGAACACGTTTTGACCTTTCACTTTAAATGTATATTTTTAAAATCCATATAAAGATGTTTATATGTATTTGAAGATATTGTTCAAGCAATGTGTTATTACTTTTAAGAAGTAAGGCTTCATGTACTGATTTCTAATATGATGTATACGAAGTATTATTCCAAAGCAATACTATATTAATAAATGTGGAGTTTAAATAAAAATCAATATTTGGAAACTCTATACCTTCTTCATCCCAGCTTGTGGTGTGCCTGCCAGAGCAGATAAATTCTTGTTTTTGGGGGATACCAAAGGAAGTTGAGTAATAAATGGTTAATTTTCTGTTTAATTTTGACAGGTGGGAGAATTATTAGAGCTTGGCCAGTGAATAAGATTTTAGCTAACAGTATCATTTTGATTAAAGTTATTCTGTCTTCAGATGTGAAGAAGAGTCTGTTCCAACTGTCAATTAGACTTGTAATTGCGTTTATAAGTTGCTGGTAATTAGATGTGAGTGATTTTTTTATAATTAGATTCAATAATGATACCTAGATATGCTTGCCCTCCCAGTTTATGTCTCTTTTTGATCTAAGATTCATGGTAATATTTTTATTCACTAGAAGTGCCTGAGTTTTGTTGTCATTGAATTTTAGACCAGTAATGTTTGCAAAGAAGTCTAGATTATGTGATACGTGATCTACTGAATTTCCAATATCATTAGAAGTTTTTAGTAGGTCATCAGCAAACAGTTGTATCTTGGTGAATAATTTGCCTGACACTTTTTATACTTTAACACTGTCATTATTTCTAATTTAATTTACAAGTTGCTCAATAGTTGCTCAATAGCCAGGGGAAAGAGTAATAGGGAGATGGAGTACCTCGTTTAGTACCTCTTAATATTTTGAATGGGCTAGATAGATAAGATCCAATCTTTACGTAGGCTATTGACTTTTCATATAGTTTTTTTATTAATCCTATAAAGTTTGGGTAGAAATTGTATTATTGTAGAGCTTTAAACAGATATGGCCAACTTAGGGAGTTGAAAGCTTTATCTATGTCAAGACTTAAAATAGAAAGCTCATTTTTTTTCTTGTATGCTACATCTATTAAGGACAGTAATCTAATTACATTGTCTTGTACCTTTTTGTTTTTGATAAACCCAGTTTGGTCTTCATGAATTAATATTAAAAGAATATTATGCAATCTATCTACTAAGCAGGGATGGCTCGTGCTATTGGACTGCCGGACTGCAGCCCTCCCAGATGTAAAATCAAATAAATAAACATTAAAACAAAAAAGAAAAGAAAATATCTAAAAAATAAAATAACTAAAAATAAAAAAATAAAAACGTGAGTCCCGAACATCGTACATGCGCGCATTTTCCCGATGTCAGACTTCTGGTGAAGCAGTCTGGAGCATGCACACAAAATCCAGACTGTCTCACCAGCAGTTCAGATTGACATTGCAATGTTTAACTCCAGATATCCCAGCCGTCTATGCAGTTGGAACTGCATAGACTGGAAGGGGATCAGACTGCAACGTCCGCAGTCTGGTGAAGGACATGCGTGCTCTCTCTCACGGGATTGGAACATTGACTTCACTCTCTCTCACGGGATTCTGCAGGGATCGTTGACTCCATGGTTGAATACTTTCATGGATGGATCGTGGCTCACAGGATGGATTATTTAACTGGATCATGGCTTGGCTACTAGTAGGTACATCGTGGATCGTAGGGTGGATTATTTAGCTGGATCGTGGCTTGGTTACTGGCAGGTATGTGTGTGTATGTGTGTGTGTGTGTGTGTGTGTGTGTGTGTGTGTGTGTGTGTGTGTGTGTGTGTGTGTGTGTGTGTGTGTGTGTATGTGTGTGTGTTTGTGTGTGTGTGAGCAGTTCCTTCACTTCTCTGATTCTTGTTCTTCTGTATCTTCCTTCTGTAAGGAAAAATTAAGACAAACTGAATTGCTTTGCTTCACAATGACAAGACTGTCGAGGGAAAGCTGCATCATTAAAAATGTGGAATGATTGCCAAACTGATTATATACCGATCAGTGAGGTGAGAGTGACTGTATGTATTAGTTTGCAGTTAACCCAATTCTGCAAATATTGCTTAGTTTTTTTATGAGATTTTCAAGTCATGGGCAATTTACCTATTTTGAGAAAATTATGATTTTTCTCTTTCTTTCCATCTATATGCACTGTGCAGTGATTGATTTAATGATAAAGCTAAATGTTCTTTCATGTGCAAACATTTTTGGCTCTGCTTAATATTTCAAATACAGTTTTTAAATGTTTATATTCAGGATCTTGGAAAGGTACAGAAGTAGGGGGTTTATTTTATTTCTGTAGATAGTAAAAAGTCAAAGTCAAATGCTGCTTTTAAAGAAAGTGTGTATGTGAAAATTCCCCAGTTGCAGTGGCTATAGAGAACATGTAACTGGTGGTGGTTAGAGATCAGGCTTGAACCCATACCTTGAGTGCAGGTAACAAGAGCCTGAATTCCCTACTCACCACCATTTGTTAAATTTTGCAGATTTTTGCCTAATATTTTGTTCTGTTCTGTTCCTCATAATATCTGTGGTTTCTGAATACTTAAATGCTGAGATATTTGATGGTGCAGTGGCAGCTTTGTTGCCTCACAGCTGCGGGCTCTCTGGTTTGATCCTTGGCTAGGGTGCCTTCTGTGTAGAGGCTGCATGTCCTCACTGTATTTATTTGGGTTTATTTTGATGGTGCAGTGGTAGCATTGTTGCCTCACAGCTAGAGGTTTTTCTGGTTTGATTCTTGGCTGGGGTGCCTTTCGTATGGAGTCTGCATCTCCTCCCTGTGTTTATGTGGGTTTGCTCTGGTGTCCTCCCATGTTACAAAGACATGTGTCTGCAGTATTTCTCCCTGGGCCTCTGCTGAAAATTGTTTTTATTCCATTAGACTTTCCTGGTTAACAAATGTTAAATAAATAAAACTGACAGGCATTTGAATTTCAGACTTCATATTCTTCAGAAAGTACATAGTAACACAAAGGGCCAGAATTACAAAGGCTTGCATGGAGTCTAAGATTAGTGTACGACGGTAGACAGCCAATATGTCTGCCGTGCGATCCAGCAACAGCTGGCAGGGGCGAGCATGAGAGCTTCTAAAGCTACTCTTGCATGGGCAGTGTTATGGTATGCAAATTACCTCATTTGCTGCTGAAAGCTATGCAAATGAAGTAAATTTGCGATCCAGGAAACACTAACCTGTCCGTGTAAGAGTAGTGTTATTTACAGAAATGTACTCCGTTGGTAATGGAGTACCGTTCTGCGAATAGCTAAACGGAGCTATGACAGCTCCAAATAAAGGATGCATCTAGTTGAGGAAGCATGCCAATGGCCAAATATAAGGCCATTGGCATTTGCAAATGTTGTAAATCCTTAAAATCCATTTTTTCTCCGATCGCCAATGTTTAAGCATAGTGCAGCGCCGCGCAAATGTGCGGCGCTTAAAATAAAACAAAAAAATAGAAAAATAGCCAAAAATGGGCATTTTCACTAAAAAGCTTGTTCTGCCATGCAGGTGAATGGCAGGCTGAAAACAACATGGCCACTGAGTAGTGGTTGCTAAGGGGGGGGGGTGGAAGCTCAGTGTGAGAGATGTAACCAAGCATTAGTAGGCAATCCTATGCAAACAAGGATAAGGATAGTGAATCCCAATTTTCCCCGGCATGTGAGCCATGTCCCTAGAGTGTAAGTGTAGGAGTAGGGGAGTAGTAGAGTAGAAGATAGGTGACATCATGATGGGGTATGTCTGAAAGACTGTAAGCGTATTGGAGCAGAGTGGCTTGTGTTTGCCCTGAGTTGCTCAGGATTGCAAGAGGCTTGTCTACAGTTGTCCAAGCTGAAAACAAGAAACCAAAGGAGTACGCCATGGATATATCTGAAATTTCTTGCAAACGTGCACACAGCGTGTGTGCGCATGTGCTCCTGTGTATGCATGTTTGCGCTTGTTTGCGCGGTGCTGCCCTGAGCAGAAACAGAATGGGAAAAGGAAGGAAAAGAAGTAGTAGGAATTTAACCAAGGAGAACTAGCAGAGCTGCCAGGTGAAATATATCAGAATCAGCCAAATACACAGGTGGTAGACTAGCCCAGCCCAGCACATTAAACTCTGCAAACAGCAGTCTACCCTGTTTTTTTCCCCAAGAACTCTGCAAAACTGCAGTATACAAAGAGTGAAAACTTAAAAAGCTTAAGTCAGACAAAATGTTAGGGGCTGCTATTGCTATCATAAACCAACATGTGCAAGATGCTGAGGGTAGTGATGTTGTGAATGCTGCTGAGAAACCCACAGTGAGGAGATGGAGAAGAGTGTACAGACCCAGGGTAACCTACCAGGGGCTACATGAGCTGGAGATAGAGGAGCACTATAGAGTGGACAGAGACCTCCTGCAGCAAATTGTTGAGCTGTGCAGCCATGCCTCACACACAGAACCAACAGAGGGGAACTCATCACAGTGGATACCAAGGTATGTGTTGGCCTACAAATACTAGCTACAGGTACCTTCCAGAGACCAACTGGTAATATGATGGGGGTTTCACAGGCATCAGCATCTAGGGTACTGCACCAGTTCCTGGATGCCATGTCAGCACATGTCGGTGACCACGTATATTTCCCCAGTTCTCGTGAGGCATTGGCCAGCAATATGCGTCTTTTCCACCAAATAACAGAATACCCTGAGGTAGTGGGTGCAATAGACTGCACGCACATACACATCAAAGCACCACTTGGTGAGCGGGGTAGGGTCTACATCAACCACAAGGGCTTCCCCTCCATCAACTGCCAGGTCGTGTGCGATGCCCAGGGCATAATAATGAATGTGTGTCGTGGCTGCCCTGGAAGCTATCACGATTCCCACATCTGGCATCTGACACAGCTGTACCAGAGATTTGCCAATGGGGACATCCTTGACGGTCACCTAGTGGGGGATGCTGGATACGCACTGGAGCCGTGGCTGATGACACCCATCAGAAATGCACACACACCTGACCAAGAACTCCATAATGAGGCACACGCACAAACAAGAAACATTATTGAGCATGTGTTTGGGATGCTCAAGTCACGGTTCTGGTGCCTGGACACATCTGGTGGAGCCTTGCAGTACTCACCAACTACATGTACCCAAATTGTCATGGTATGTGCCATGCTACTCAATATGATCCTGCGAAAACAGCTGCAGCAGGAACAGCATGGGGCAGGACCAAACAGCCCCCACCATTGCCAAGGCCTGCACAGGCACAGCGTGACTCGGAGGAGGAACAACCTGAGCCTGCCCCAGTAGGCTGAAGGAGGCATGCCTAGTATGCCTTGGCCTTGGCAAAGAGGCAACGCATAGCACATACACTGACTCAGTAGGAACCTTAGAAATGACACCTCTCTCTGATTCGCACATACAATAAAAGGGATGCCTAACTTGACACTACCTGTTTTCAAACATGTATAGTGAGTGTACTATGTGCATCCAACATAGGCAGCCCTGCAGCACCACCTGAGGCATGATTGCCCTATTTTAAGCAATATAAAGCAGTGCTAAGCACATTGTACCACTATTTAGCATATTTAAACAGTTCTTACCCCAGAAACTTGTCACTATTCACCAATCCTGCCTTGCGCACACAGTTATATGAAAACAGATCCATATAATATATTGAACTTCTGTCATAATCAAACTATGTACTACACGTACTTAAGTTGTTCAAAGAAAGTGAAAATTCAAAGAAGATCAATAAATCTCCGATCAGTATCATCAATAAACAATGAGCATTCCTAACATTATCCAATCCATGTTCTGGCAAAAATATTGTCAAAGAGTCCACAGAGAACCATGAAGCTTTCTTTTGCTATGTCATAAATATCAATGTAAACTCATATATGTTCTGAGTCAGTGCAAACTTTAAATGAATACATGTACATGACTGACATTGCCAACATCTTGTCAGACAGGTTCATACATATTTACCCCCTCTCACTGACAAAAGGGCCCATTATCATACCTGGAGATTGTTAAAACCCAGAAATCACATATACAATGGTTAAACAGCTCTTTCCAAACCTAAAAACATGGCGTCTATGGGATGACATGGTTTCCCTAGCTGTGCCATATGTGAACTCCAAAACAAACAGACCCTGCACCTGAACAGTCTGTTGAGACTCACCCTCTGTACAGGATATGAAACTGTTGAATGGGTAACAGCAACATTTGGCACACTCCACAAGTGCTGGTACACAACAGACAATGGGAACTATTGTCTTATAAGCCTGTTAAGCCTGATCTGCAAGGCCATGGAGTCCATCATGATGGAACTAATAAACAGAGTTATTGGGAGCCTACAAACACCCAACCCTACACATTTTGGTTTGATCAGGGGCAGATCATGGTTCCCAAACCTGCTAGACTGTTTTCAAGGCAGTCACCCAGGACATACATCAATGAAATGAGCTACACACATCCCACATAGACCTTGAAAAGCCCTTTTCCAACATCCCAGACACATGTCGTATCCACAAAATCAACAACCTGTGCATAAATATGTATGTCATCTGATGGATTGCCAACTGGGGCACAGATAGATCCCACAAGGTAAGAATTGTGGTCTCCTGTTCAAGCTGGTAACAACTGCTGTCCCCCATGACTCAGTGCTGGGACCCCTCCTGTCTGGTGTATACTTTTCAGAAATACAAACACATGAGGGCTATGTTTAGCAAAGTTTGTGGATGACTGCAAAAAAGTTGTCATAATCGATGTTTGGGACAACAGAGACATCCTTAAAAAGGGTCTCAGTCAGACAGATGTGGTGTCAAAATTATGGCCTCGAGCTACAGTCATACAAATACCAAATAGGTGCCAACACCCTAAATATGGAGGTGACAATAAGGGATCTATGGACACATGTGGATAGTCATCTCTACTTCCAGAAACACATTCACAAAGTGATTAGAAAATCATGCTATGTGTTCCCACAAACTGCCAAGGTCTTTGCATTTAGGTCAAAGGAGGTTACCTCTACTCATCAGTCATCAGACCCATCAGAGAGTACCACAACACACTTGTGATGAATCTGACTAGGCACCTTCATCAGCTGGAAAGACCACTGAAGTACCTCAACAAGAGGATTACTGGCCACAAACAGTTGCCCCATGCAACAAGACTGAATTTAACTCAATCTGTACTCTGTTGCATACTGTCTACTCAGGAGATCTCTGCCCAACAGACAGGTCCATGTCAATGCAGAACTGATGTACATGCACTATCTGAAGTAAACCCAAGCTCACTGTACCAGATGCTCTAGGGATATCATCATCACAACATTAAATAGAACATGTTGGAGGGATACATTACTAACTCACAGACTTCCTTTGCTTTGGAACAGGCTCCCAACTGACATTAAGCCGAGCCCCTCACTGACACTCTTCCAGAGGAGCCTTGATGAGTGTATGTGAAACTGAACTGTCACACCATGGATCACTTCATCAGCTCTACTAGACAGAGGCCTAGGGAACTAACTCCATGGGTGGTGATAGCTGCACACTCTGGCCATACTAATATATGCCTTCAGGCAGATAGCCTATTACCTACCTATGTACCTATATATATATATATATATATATATATATATATATATATATATATATATATATTTAGGGGGAACACAGTATAATAAGCCAAAGATGGATGGGCAGAGATGTGTGTAAGAGGGTGACCATGACAGGGAGCCATCCAGGACTGTCCCAACCAGCACACATCCCAATGGCACGGAAGACATGAGGTGCACATCTCTCCCACTGTACATAACAGCCACCAGTATCTGTAAGCATTACAGTGTATGTGGTCCATGTGCCTGCTGTACAACATGACTGTACAATGAAGTACACATCTACTATCTGTAGACATGTACCTGTCACATAGGTTCATAGGTATGTAGTAGACTATCTCCATGAAGGCATATATCAGCCTACGCAAGTTGTGCAGCTTTCACCACACCATTGGGTAGTGTCCCTAGGCCTAGTTCTAATAGTTAGTACCCTAAGCCCCTTTCTAGTGGGGCTGCTAATGTGATGCCTGGCATGAATTGACTGTTTCCCATCCACTCATCAAGGTTCCAATTGAAGAGTGTCAGCGAGCGGTTCTGTCTGATGTACATTTGGACTCTGTTCCACAGTAAGGCAAGTGTCTGGGATGGTACTCTATCCCACCAACATGTTGTATTCATCATTGTGATGAGGTTCATATCCCTGGAATGTGTAGGGCGACTCAATGTTGTTATCTGTAGATGGAGCACATTCAACAGTTATGTGTTGGACATGGCTCTGTATGTTAGGTAGAGTGTGCCTCTGAGTAGGTGGTACGCAATGAAGAACAGATTTAGTTTTACCAGTTGTGTTGCATAACACAACTGTTTGAGGCCAGTAATCCTCTTGGTTAGGTACCTATGTGGTCTCTACAGCTGCTGGATATGCTAAGTCGAGTACATCCAAAATGGTGCACTGTACTCAATGATGGGTCTGATGATGTAAGAGTAGAGTGCCAACACTACCTCTTTGGATCCTGATGCAAACCCTTTGTTGATTAGGTGGGCCACATAGGATCTCCCAATCACTTTGGCAACATAGTTGTCAAAGGAAAGATGACTATCTACTTTTGTCCCCAGATCCCATATCACCTTGTCATTTTTAAGGGGGTAACACCTATGTGGTAGTTTTACAGGTACTTTGATTTCAACAAAGAGGATCACTATGCATTCCTCCACAGTGAGCTTGAGGCCATGATTCTGACAGCACACATCTGTCTCATAAAGTCCCTTCTGGAGAATATGTCTGTCTTCCGGGGAATCTATTATGGCAAACACTTTTGCAGTTCCCAGCAATCTTAGTCAACCACAGCCCTCCTGTGATGGCATGTACATTTGAAAAGTCTATACCAAACAGGAGGGACCCCAGGACTGAACCCTGGGGGACACCAGTCATTACCGATGTAGAGTCTGACATGTAGCCAGCAACTCTTAATGTGTGGGATCTATCTGTGAGCCAGTTTGCAATCCATCTTGTGATGTATGGATTCATGGCCAGGTTGGTGAGTTCATCTATGATACCTGACTGGGGAATGGTGTCAAAGGCCTTAGCGAGGTATAGGTAGGCTGTGTTGAGCTCATTTCAATCATCTGTAGCCTGGGTAACTGTCAAAGAAATCCTCCCAGTTCAGGAGGCATGGTCTGCATTTGACAAAGCCAAACTGGGTGTGCTCAACTGTGTGAAGGTTCCCAATCTCTGTATTGTTGACTTCCATTATGATTGTCTCCATTGTCTTGCAGAACACACTTGTCAGGCTCATAGAGCATGAATGCCAAGGGGTTTTTGTGGCCCCACCCCTGTGGAGTGTGAAGAACGTTGCTGTGCAATATTCTCTGGGTACATATCCCGTAGAGAACATGTAGAGAGAGGTGTAGGTATCCTTGATGAATATGGATACATCTCACCCTATGTGCTATGATTCAGGTTCTTATGCTGGAAGGTATAGAATGCGTAGTATCCTGGTAGTGCTGGTGTGCTCTCTGGAGCCTTGATCTAGGTTTCTATTACAGCACAGATATCAATATTCTCCATAATGAGAAGTGCCTCGAGTGTGTGCATCTGGAGGCTGAGACTTCTGGCAATGAGTAGCATTTAGCTCACTTTGTGGTTATTTGTATTGGTAATGGGGTTTGGTTTGTCCTGCATGACTGGTGTTCCACACCTGAAGTCAGTGCCTCATTGGTTCCAGCTGACCATAAGCTAATTACCCTACATATCCACATTCTGGACCCATACCCCCATTAAGGAAACCATGTTAAAAAATGTCTCAAAAGCCAACTTCATGCTTCTTAAGACAGAAATGCTGAACTGCAGGACACCCATGCAGATAGACAATACATTTATGACTACTGAATCCTTCACAATTGCACTTTATAAGCACTTACATGACTGCATGCATCATGCTATCCCAAACAGAACCAAGACGTTATCCTCCAAGAAAAGGAAGCCAATCTGGTGTTCCCCTGCCATAAACAAACTGCACAACAGAAGGAAGAAACTGTTGAAAAAGTGGGTACAATCCCATGAGAGGAGGAGCTCCATGGTCAACATCAGTAAGAAGCTGTGATCCCTGATAAAATCCTCCAAAGCTAGTTATGAAAACAAAATCGACACTGATTCTAAAGACAACCACAAAGCATTCTATAGCTATGTCAAGAATCTCAATGGCAACACTCAGATCTGCTCTGAGTTACAGCACAATGGCACTAAATATAAAGACCCAACTGATATTGCCAACATCCTGTCAGATAGGATCAGTGCTAACTTTACTCCCCTCTCACCCAAGAAAGAGCACATCTCTATAACGGAAGACTGCAAAGTTGCTGTCATCACAGTTGCACAGGTAAAAAACACTCTCCAAAGCCAGGAACACAGCATCCATGGGACCAGATAACATCCCAGGCTGTGTTCTACACAAACTAGAGAATGAACAGGCACCACACCTATGTACCATGTTCAGTCATAGCCTCACCTCAGGCTTTGTGCCTGCTGAATGGCGCACAGCAACGATTATCCCAGTACATGAGGAGGGAGCCGCCACAGACCCCAGGAACTAGCGCCCCATTAGCCTAATGAGCCTGCTCTGCAAGGCCATGGAATGTATCATCATAAAACTTTAAAAAAAAGACATTGGTAATCTCCAAACTCTGGACTACAACCATGTTAGGTTTGTAAAAGGCAGATCATGTCTCCTAAACCTGATAGATGTCATTGAAGCAGTCACTAGAACTGTAGGCAAGGGTAAGGTGGTTCACACAGCCTATGTAGATCTTGCCATGGCTTTCAACACCATCCCCCACTCTGGAATTATAGATAAACCCACTAAACTAGGTATAAATTGCCATGAACTACAACAGAGGCGGTAGTATAATTAACACTGAAAGTGTGATAAGAGACCTTGGGTCACAGGTGGACAGTGGACACACCTGTGATAATCACATCCCCACAGTAGTCAGGAAATCCTTCTACATGGCACACCTCATCACAAAAGGTGTCTCATGCAGAATAGAAGAGGATATTGTTCCCCTCTAGTCATCACTCACTAGATCCATAACAGAGTGCAACACCCCTTTTGCTATGTACCTCACAAGACATCTACAACAACTGCAAAGCCTGCAGAAATACCTCACAAAGAAGATTAGCAGCCTGAAATACATGCCATACACAGACCGTCTCAAAATGCTCCAGCTGTACTCTCTCGCATATTGCCTACTCAGAGGTGATCTCTGCCTAACATACAAAGCTATGTCAAACACAGAGCTGTTGGACATGCTCCACGTAAAACACTCACAATCCCTCTGATCATCAGCCCCAAAACCCAGAGTGAAATACAAAAGGAAAGGATGTATCCATTTACCTTATGGATACCCACACCTTCAGGTTAGTGGCACAGCATGAGGCCTTGGAGCCCATGCAAGTGCAACTAACATTGAGCAAAGCTGCTTATCAGATTGCAGCCTGCTACAGATCACCTACCTTGTCTCAGGAACCTCACTCAGTATTCCTGGGAACACTGAAAAATATAAAGGTCCTACCAAACACCATTATATGAGGAGATTACAACTAGCCAAACACTGACTGGGAGAATTACTCGTGCACAACGTCCTTTGCCCAATTCTTCCTAGAGTTTAAAAACTCAAATGACCTGGAACAGCTGGTCACCATGCCCACTAGAGGTGACAACATACTGGACCTGATCATCACCAACATGGGGTACCAGTGTTCCACACCATAGATAAACCCCTCACTGGTAATATCAGACCATAAAGTAATCAGATTGGACATCCACATCCCCCCCCCAGTCAAGGAAACCACTGTTTAGAAATTTTCAAAAGCAAACTGCACACTTCTCAAGACCAAAGTGGAAAGCTCCAAAGCCCCCTTGCTATAGGATAATGCTTTACAATCTGCAGAATCATTTACAAGTGCATTCTATGAGCATCTACAGGGATGCATGGATCGAGTCATCCCAAATAAAACCAAGACGAACTCCTCCAAAAAGAAGAAATCAATCTGGTGGTCATTGCCCATAATAAGCTATACAACAGAAGGAGGAAACTAAAACATGATAGAGCAAACTTCACAAAAGGAAAGGCATCACTGATCATTATTAGGAAGAAACAATGATCACTCATAAAATAATCCAAGGCCAGTTTCTAAAGACAAATTGCCAAGGAATCTAAGAATAACAACCGCAAAGCCTTCGTTAGGTATACCAAACATTTAGGTGGCAACTCTCAAATATGCTGTCAGCTAGTGCAAGATGGCACAAAATACACTGAACCAACTGACATTGCCCACATCCTGGCAGACAAGTTCAGTGCAAACTTCACCCCCCCACACCCAAAAGGGCCTGTGCCCATCCCAGAAGAATGCAGAGCCCCAGACTTCATGGACATGCAGGTAAAAACAGCCCTCTCCAAAGCTAAGAACACAGCATCAATGGGACTGGATGGTGTCCAAGGCTGCGTCTTACACCAGCCCCAAAAGGAACTACACCCTCACCTACATTCACTGTCCAGACTCAACCTTACCACAGGCTATGTACCCAAAGAATGGCATACAGCAACAGTCATCCAGCTCCACAAAGGTGGTGCCACAACAGAACCTGGAAACTATTGCCCTATAGGCCTACTCAGCCTGGTCTGCAAAGCTATGGAGCAAATTATCATGGAACCCATAAACAGAGACATTAGGAACCTCCAAACACTGGACTCTACCCAATTTGGCTTTGTTAAACACAGATCCTGCCTCCTAAACCTAGTTGACTTCTTTGAAACAGTTACCAAGGACATAGATGGAGGTGAAAGTAGTCCACACAGCCCACCTGGACCTCACTAAGGCCTTTGACACCATTCCCCACTCTGGCATCATGGACAAGCTTACCAGCTTGAACATTAACCCCTATGTTACAGGATGGGTGGCCAACTGGCTCACAGATCAAACACACATGGTCAGAGTTGCGGGTGCCATGTCCAACTCTAAACCAGTCACAAGTGGCATCCCACAGGTCTTGGTCCTGGGACCCCACCTGTTCAATAGATACTGCTCAGAGGTACAGGCAAGCATGGGAGGAGTATGGCTGACCAAGTTTGCAGATAACTACTAACTGTAGTCCATAATCGACTCTACGGCTGACACAGACATCCTCCAGAAGGGTCTTACAGAGACAGATACCTGGTGTCAAAACAATGCCCTCAAGCAGAATGCCAAAAAAAATGCATAGTCATCCCCTTTGGATAAAACAAAGTGCCCACAAATTACCAGATAGGTGGTAATCCAGTATGTATGGAGAATGTAATTATGGACCTGGGGACCCAGGTAGATAGTAAACTCTCCTTTGATGATCACATTGTCAAAGTGTTTAGAAATTCCTTCTATGTAGCCCACCTAATGTCACCTAAATTAACCCACTTTGTCAAGTCTGATGATGTCACCATCCTACAAATATATCTGTGGAAAAAAGTGCTTTCAGTAATGTGTATAGTGTGTCATGGAAATGCGTACTGCTCTAGTATCATGAAGTAGTTATGTAGGGATTTGATTCCTGCACTTGCCGTGTGTGTCTCCTTGGAGAAGAGCAACCTTTTTGAAGACTACTGAAACACCTTAAAAGTGGTATACTTATCTTTGTCAAGTCTGATGATGTCACCATCCTACAAATATACCTGTGGAAAAAAGAGCTCCCAATAATGTATATAGTGTGTTGTGTAAATGTGTGCTGCTCTAGTATCATAAAATAAGTAGGGGTTTGATTCCTGCACTTGCCAACTGTATGAGAGTGTGTGTAGGTGTCTCTTTGGAGCAGAGCAACCTTTTTGAAAACTACTGAAACACCTTGAAAGTGGTATACTCATCTTTGTCAAGTCTGATGATGTTACCATCCTACAAATATACCCGTGGAAAAAAGAGCTCCCCGTAATGTGTATAGCGTGTCATGTAAATGTGTGCTGCTCTTGTATCATAATGTAGTTAAGTAGGGGTTTGAATCCTACACTTGCCAACTGTATGAGAGTGTGTGTGTCTTCTTGGAGTGGAGCAACCTTTTTAAAGACTACTGAAACACCTTAAAAGTGGTATACTCATCTTTGTCAAGTCTGATGATGTCACCATCCTACAAATATACCTGTGGAAAAAAGAGCTCCCAATAATGTATATAGTGCATTGTATAAATGTGTACTGCTCTAGTATCATAAAATAGTTAGGTATGGTTTGAATCCTGCACTTGCCAACTGTATGACAGTGTGTGAGGGTGTCTATTTGGAGAGGAGCAACCTTTTTGAAGACTACTGAAACACCTTACAAGTGGTATACTCATCTTTGTCAAGTCTGATGATGTCACCATCCTACAAATATACCTTTGGAAAGGGCCACTCTTAGTAATGTGTGTAGCGCATTGTGTAAATGCGTATTGCTTGAGTATCATAAAGTTGTTAGGTAGGGGTTTGAATCCTGCACTTGCCAACTGTGTGTGTCTCCTTAGAGAAGAGTAATCTTTTTGGAGACTACTGAAACACCTTAAAAGTGGTATACTCATCTTTGTCAGGTCTGATGATGTCACCATCCTACAAATATTCCTGTGGAAAAGAAAACTCACAGTAGTGTGTAAAGCGGGTTGTGTAAATGTGTACTGCTGTAATATCATAAAATAATTAGGTAGGGTTTGAATCCTGCACTTGGTGACTGTGTGTGTGCTCCATGTGTGTGACACTGTTGGTCAATGTGTCATGGGTTTTGCTTTTACTACTGTATGACATATCACAATGACAACAGTATGTGCATTTCACATGTCAGGTAGCTGTGTGGCAAATACATATACATACATGTGACCTCAATTATTTCATAGGTGGGAACCCTGCTTTCTCCATGAACACATCTGTTATTTTTGCCAGAGTGTGCTGCCACTTTCCAGACCTTAGGTCACATCTGTATGCTTGTGACAAGCCTAGCCACTGCAGTGATCCCTGGCCTACATCATCCATTTCACATACACTCATTACAGTTTCTATTGAATAGTGTGAGTGAGGGTTTATACCTGAGGTATATTTGAAACCTGTTCAAAAGTAGCAAAGTCTGTCAAAGACGGCTATTTATTATAGGTGTGCAACAACCTTTGTGGATATGCATGCAGACCCCTTATTGCTTATGTGATTCACAGAGGGATTTCCAAAACCCTTTGGAAATGTGATTATCAAAGGAGAGAGGACTTAATATATGGCTCTATGTATACATCACTACCTGTTCCACATTTTGGGGGCTACTACTTATGTGGTACTCTGGGGATACTATTGTTTTGTAAAAGTGGATGACTATGCTTTATTTGGTTTATAGCTTTACAGCATGGGTTTGACACCAGGTATCTGTCTGTATGATACCCTTTTGGAAGATGTGTGTGTCATCTGGAGAATGCCTACAGTATGCATTGCCAAACGTGGCCAGACATATCCCCACTGTGTTTGCTTGTACCTAAGAAAGCTATATGTCAAACAGGAGTGGTCCCAGGACTGAGTGCAGGTGAATACCATGTGTTACTGGCATAGAATAGTACTTGAAGGGTGCAAATTTTACTGTGTGTCCTACATCTGTGTGTCAGTTGTGAAGCCATCATCTAACAATTGTTTATGGGCAGGCTTTTGAGGTTATGTATACTACCAGAATGCAAACCAATGACAGATAGTAACAACAGTATCACCCACAGCACAGTATCAAACCATGTCATACACACATGTGTACTCACGTTCCAAAATGTGTGTAGTACAATTCATACTGGCCACCAATAGAAACTATGGAGTATTAACACTGTCTAATACAGGGCATGTCAACCTGCCCATGTGTCCAATATGCACCTACATGCAGACAATGCACCTCAACCATGTTCACAAATGTACACCTGCAAATCTGTGCTGCACACATCCCACACTTACTGTCCACTCTATAACACATGCTGACAAAACTACACACATCAGCAAAGTGGCACATGGGCAGAAAATACGCAATTGGAATAAACACTGGTGTAAACAATACTACATTGATAATTATAGCTTTAATGCATCATGCCTGCTCAGCTACACCTTCAAGGATATCATTACACTTTACTGCTGACAACATCCTGCAGAATAAAACATTGCTATACTATAATAAAGTCACCCTGTGCATCAGCACCATGTTAGCCTGCACCTGCATCAATGCTACAGATGACAGGAGGTGGCACAGGTTTCATCATATGCACAGGGTGTGTTGTTGGTTTGCCAGAGGCCTACATTGAGCCATACAATCGACATGTGTGTGTGAGTGTGTGTGTGAGGGCCAAGAGTACTGTTATGGGCCAATGTGGATGTAATGTGTGCGGGTATGTGTTTGCCCTAGGTGTCTGGTTTATGTGTGTGTGTCTGCATGCACACAGTTCCACCATGTAGCTGCCGTATACGGTGATTTGTGGGGCAGCTACAGGCTGTACCTGGCAGGCTTTACAGATCACTATCTCTGGCCATGTATACGGGACCTGTGCCTGGCAGGGGTGCTACAGACAGTATCAGGTACTAATCCAGACTGGGTACTATCCTCAGAGGTTGACATATGTCCACTGGATCCAGGTCCCTGCTGGGACTGGCCAGAGCCACGTGCATGTGGTCTTCTAGGATGGTTTATGGACAGCGCCCCCCAACATTGCTGGGGCAGGTACTGGCACTACAGGAGCAGCTATGACTTGATGGACGTCCACAGCGACTGCCAGCTGATGATATTGCTGGCATACGTTGACGTCTCAACCGTCCCACACTGTCCTGACACATGGACATGACATTGTGGAGGACATCTAATGTCTCACCCCAATGTCTATCAATGACCTCAGTGTAATTACATATGGCACCTGCTAGGTCACGGATACTGTCATTTATAGAGGTGTTAGTTGTCCTCTGTGCCCTTAGTGCCTGTCTGGTGTATCGCTCCATACGTGCCTGTGCCTCCATGACAGCCTGGACCATATGTGTGGTTGTAAGACTTGTGGCACATCTGCCAGGGGCATGACGACCAGCAATGCTCTGATGAGAACTCCTGGGAATCTGCCTATGAGGTACCATTCCTGGCTATGGCTGCTGTGTCCTGATGCATGTGCCATAGATACTACACTGTCCTGGCCAGTGCCGACTGTACACTGTCCCTCTGCTAAGGGCATTGGTGATGATGTGTGTACAGGCAGTATGACTGTGTGCATGGATGGGGTGGAGACTTGTGCATTGTCAATTGGTGGCCCAAGAACAGACCCTGACAAACCTGCCTGTGCCTCAACACACCTATCCTCATTATCACTATCTGTGTTAGTGATATCAGGTTCTCTGTTGCACTGAACCAGCCCCACATCAGCACCTGTGAGAGGAAAACAGGAAACACACTTTAAGACCTGTACATGATGTCAGACCACATGAACACATGCACATGCACACATGCACACATGCACATGCACACATACACACATGCATGCATGCACATGCACACATACACACATGCACATGCACGCATGCACATGCACACATGCACACACACAAATACACTCCTCACTACAGCAGACAGACACACACACGCACACACACACACACACACACACACACACACACACACACACACACACACACACACACACACACACACACACACACACACACACACACCACCAGCAATCTCAGAACATACTCAATAGCAGTTGATGGGGGGGGGGTGCAGTATCAAAAGCAAAACAGTCATATCACACATGTCAGCATGCAGGACATGTGTTGCTTAACAGCATGCAGTGCAAATGTAGACAGTCCTTGTTACTAACAGCATACATGGCTTTGATGCATGTGTTTTGTTGTTCGGTGATTGGCCTCCCCCTGGAATGCAATGCATACATGGACACAACATTGCTGTGCGAGTATTCAGAACTCTGTAATGTACTGTGCACCATCACTCACAGGTCTACATACCATGGCTGGATGTGTATGTGTGTGTCACATAGATATCCAATTTTGATTAGAGCCTGTTTTAGCAAATAATTGTGGACACAGTTTTAGCTCATGCATGATGTGTATACACACAAGATCAGTGGTGCATGTATAACTGATGGAATACCATTGGTCCACATACCCAATGTACAGTAGTTATGGTGAGTGTAGATCATATTGTGAACATGCCAGTGTCATCCATGAAATGGCATGCTAAAACACAACTGCAAATTTAAACATCACACATACCCAATGTGTGTCATATGACCTAGCCACTCAATAGCATCACAAGACATATATGTGTCAGTTGTGCAAATGGTGATTGGTATGCATATTGTTTACAGGTGCATATGTTTGCACACACACAGCATTGAGGTGTATAGCAATGAAAGCTATGTGTAGTACTGTGGTTACAATAACTGGATGGGGTGTAGTACCATAAGCCATCATCATGACGCATCATGTGGTCACTCAAGGCTACAAATGTGTCCCAAGCCAGCACCTATCATGCTGTACCGGAACTGCACTACCATGGCTACATTCACCATTCCACAACCATTTGTTACATGGGTTTGTAAGGAGGCCAATAAGGAGCATTCCCTAACATGAATGTGTTGTGTGTTACAGAGTGTTTCACTGCCCCATGATAGGCCTCTACCCCTCAGGTATATTATATGTGCTGTGTGGATGACATTTGGGATACTGGAGTGTGACTTTACAAAGGGTTTGCGAATCCTTCATGTGCAGCATGTTAACATGTTCTGTGTATGACATAGTTGTGTATGTTATGTGCATGTTGTGTATCGACTCTGCCTATCCAATGGTCACTACAGTGTAGCCACATTTGTTTGAGATGGTCTGTGTATTGCATGTGTTTGAGGCAGCTAATCACATTAGTGAGATGTGCGTGGTGTCACAGCAAACACGCACAGCATGCATTATGGGTAGGTGTGTTACATGTGCACATGGCCTAAACCTTAACTATGACATGAACTTTTTATTTGCAATAATAAACGTAGAACACACTCATCAACATATGTCCGCTGCCTTGCTGTCACACTAGAGGGACCTACACAGATATGAGATAGTTTGTCAGTGGTGACAACTGTGGCATTGCTACTGTGGGTTTGCAATCTTACAGTAGAACAGTTTACATTCACAGGCCTACAGATTATGTTCCAAATGATCAGTATTGCACAACAACAGGCTCCACATCTTCTAACTACACAATACACATCTCACATATGCATGATCTACCAATAGAGGTAACAGTAGTCTACAGATATGCCATGGTACCTGCATGCTCCATGTGTTCTTGCCAGGTGGCTCAAACCTCAATCATGGTAAATGTCTGCTGATGTTGTTGTTGGGCAGGTGCCACCAGGCTCAGGAGCAGCTCCTCCACTCTGGTGAGGGGGGGGTGGATGTTAACCCCATCACCTGTTGCAAGCTGTTGTTTCCATACATCAGAAGCACGCTGATGGGCATGTCTAAGTAGATCACTGCATTGGTGGCGTACCTCCTCATATGTCCGGTTATGCAGGCCTACCTCATTTAGCCTCCAGACAACATCTTGCCACATTGCAGTATGCTCCTGCTGGTCTTGGCTGGTTCTGGAGAATAGTAGGCTGTAGTGCTGAATCATACAGCTGGTAAGAATCTCATCTTCAGCACTACTGTAGCTAGGATTTCTATGGTGTGCCATGATCCCTGGAAGACATAAAGAAAAGATATGTATGAGCAAGTCATATGGCACATTTAACATTATACAGTGCAGATATCACTGAACTGCCATATATAGCAACCTGTTAGTTGACTGAGATTAAACACTTTCACTACCACTTATCAGTGCTCACCCCACAACTTCTTGAAAATGCCTGGCACTCTCTATATAATAAACCATGTTCTGCACAGCAACAAAATAAAATCACTATATAAGACTATACAAGAGTACCTGGCACACTGTATGCAACACAATGCACCACCTAGCCACAGCAGATATAGATCAAGCCAATCCATAAAGAAATATGTCATCAATCGCAATGTTTGTAAGGTCCAGTTACAGTATTACCATTATACCACACAACTTGTTGATGGCAAACCTGTGGCCAAAATATGTGCACAATTGTGAATATAGGTGCCATACTGCTGTAGTAAACTATAAATGTTGCTAGATATGCAGTTATATGTTGTGACACACATATGACAGAGGACATGTTACAGGCATACCCACACACACATCAGACATAATTACAAGACACAAATGTATGGCAACCCAGATAAGATTTACGTGTGTACCATACAGTACTGTGTGTCAGTACTTACAAAACCTTAAGCTTGAGGAATGTAATCTGTGATGACTACAGGGACCACACAAAACAGTGGTTCCAAGCAATGTGGACATACACCATACTTTGCTGTTTAGGCCCAGAGCTTCAAGTAGTACTACAGTACATACAGGATTTGGATTCAACATCAGTATCAATCAATAAGCATACATGTAGTGCTTTAGCCTCCAATGACACACCCCAGTTAACACCAAGGGACTACATCAGACTGTATGCCACAGTGATTTATCTGCCTAGCAACAGCATACACAGCTTTTGCTGGGAACAAAGCAAGAACCCATAATACCATGACAGAAACAGTTTCCCACTAAGCTATCCCACAAATACCCATCTTTGACATATTCACCAACACATTGACCATCACACTCAGTCAACTTTACATAAAATCTATTGCAACAAATAGATGTGGGTGTGTATGAGTATATATGACTCTGTGTGTGTGTGTGTGTGTGTGTGTGTGTGTGTGTGTGTGTGTGTGTGTGTGTGTGTGTATATATATATATATATATATATATATATATATATATATATATATATATATATATATACATACATACATATACACATCCATTGGTGTACATATACATATACATATAGGCACATATACAGTCCACCTTTCATGGTGGGAATATCAATTATACAAAGGATGTGAGGTATACAATAATGTAATAATATTGCACAGTCTTGTGAGAAATGCATTGAAAGTGTTCACAGCCCAGGTAGCTTTAGTAAGCCTCACTGGCTGCAACATTGCAAATTGAACAAAACACCCACAGTGTTTAACCACCACATGTCATATACCAGCACTGTATGCTGTCTTGTTTGTCACACACTAAAGCCTACATACAAATATGCACATAACAACCTTCACCAATATATATATGCCCACCCTTCACAAACAGTTGCAATATGTCCCTTGCTCTATGCACATATACAGATGTTAATATATATGACACATATATCTCTCTCCGTATGTGTGTGCCATACACACACAAGGTCCACACTGTTGTAAGTCCATGGACCTCACAGCTGAACTGTTGGGCCTTGCTGCAACATGAACATGTGTCACATGTGAACACATAGTAATATTAGAGGGGGTATATATAGCTCCAAATGCTAGATTAGCATACTAGCCTGGTACAGCAGTTTCCAATGCTAAGCTACACTTTAATATGACTATCATGCATGTGTTACTCTGTCACACACATGTTTATATAAATGTTTGGGCTAATCCCCCAAACAGCCATTGGCCACACTACTGTACAGAACACAGATAACATGGATTAGATGTTTGACATTTAATGCTGAGCTACACATTTCACAGTTATGTCCCATTGCCCACAGGTACACACTGAATTGTCCATGGCAGTAGTTCAGCAGGACATCTGTGCATAGATACATACTGTTGCCACATATGAATGGTTCACATTATGTAGAGTACTCTTCAAAAACATCTACTACATGCCAGTAAATACATATCGGTTACATACCTTTCCTTTGTATGAGTTGATATTATTTCTTTTTCTTTTTCCTTTTGCTTTTCAGTGTCTCTCTCTCTCTCTCTCTCTGTCAGCCTCTGCAATAGAGTGATTGAGTTTGTTGGCAGCAATTACAGCCTGCTTTTATAGGTATTTGCACATGTGCATGTGATGGCCTCTGCACCATTTGGTGGCCACCATTTGCTAATTGCATGTAGCCTGTTGTGTGGTAATTGCAGTAATTACTGTCATAGCAACCCAATGCTATAAATTGCTAACTCAGGTAGGCGTGGCCCTTTCAGCTTTCCAAGATGGGGATCATACTTGTTTGCTGTGGACATCGTTGTTTAAGGCAGAAGGTTAGTATAGTTCTTATATCTGAAGCCAGGGGTGTAGCCAGTGATTTAAATGCTGTACTCAGACCTGAATGTTGCTGCTTCCAGTACACACTTGTCAGTGTAGAATTGTACTCACCCCTCAAAATGCTAACCTAAGATACATGGGAGTATATACTTTCTTTTCTAATTGTACAATTAACTGCCATACAAAACTAGTTATTGAGATGTATTCCTTTGGCACATGAATTGTTTGTGAACTGCTATACTGTGAATATTAATTTACTCACTTCTGAACAGTTTGTGCTTTTTTAGTGTTGACATTAACACAGGCTGCTCAAGAAAACTGGACAAATTTCAGTACTGAGTATGCCTACCTACATCCTTGGTAGACCCTGAACACACAGGTATATTCTACATTTGGGTAGGGGTGCAGAAGTACAGAGAGCATTATGTATTATTGTGTGGATTTTATCTTGCTGGACATAAAGGGTTGCTGTGTACCTGTTAGTTTATCAAGGCAAGTGGTCTGTCTGCGTAGCTCCCAACCGTGGACCTATCCACATGGTAGCCAGAGGTTAGCCTGTTATTCTTTGTCTGTGCACCACACCGGTCTTTTCAGCACTGGAACAATGGCATTGTTACAGTTGGTTGCTACCAGTACATGGCTACATCCTTTGGTATTTCAGTGTTGTACTCCTACATAAGGGTATGCTTCTTGAACTCCTTCCAAAGCTATTTGCACAGTGTGTAACAGCAGAAAAGCTGATATGCCTGTGTGTTTCTGCCTCTGCCAGGCCTCTCAAACACTCAGGTACATATTTGAACAGACTCAGGGAAAAGTAGGTAAAAGTGAGGTACACCTTTAAAATATTAATGCCATTAAGTTGAGACTTTGAGAGAACCAGAGCATATTGATTAATACACCTTTTCTGAAGTACAAGCAGTGTCTAACTCTTACTTATTGGCATTATTCATTAAGTGTAATTCACCACCTTTCTGGCCAACGTCAGTACTTTTCAGAGGGATTCAGAGGGACACAGCTAAAATTTGTTTCAAAATCAGGAACATCCCTGAATATTAGGCACAGTTGGGAGGCATGGCTTCTGCCCTAATCAGATATGCCAGTGTTTGTCCTGCTATGATACTGTGTGGGGGTTGTAAAGTGCTGCTGTAACATTATTTCCTGCTAGAATCGCTGCTTCTCTTATCACAGTCATGTAATGCAATTCCACAACAACTGCTGGTAAAGATCCACAGAAGAAGTTGTGTGTTATAGCATTCCTATTTTTCCTTTACATTCAGCCACTCTGATGCATGATATATTTATTTCAGCACCAACTTGTTGTATGTCTACTGTGGCTTAGTGGTACTTCATGCAGTGTAGTGTATACAAGGTCCCAGGTTCGAGACTGACAGAGGTGTTTTATTTTGCTGCTGAGCAGAACAAGGGCCCTCACATACAGAGTGACTAAGGCACTTTAAGCAGTTGTAAGTGGGTTTGTGTGGATTTGCGCAATGCTTAGCAATGCTTAGCTAAGTGCAAACAAGGGCACACTCGTGCAAACCCGTTAACTACTGCTTAAAAGTGCTTACTCCCGGTAACCCCTGCGCTCATTTCTTTGAAAGAAAAGAAAATGGGGAGATAGGAAAGTAGTGAAAAAGGGGCACAAAGAGGGAAAGACAGTAGGGAAAATGGCTTGGAATGTGCAGGACGGGTGTAGGGAAGGTCCGTAGCTGCCCATTTCTTTAACAGCAATAGCTGTGCATATGCAATAAATTTGGAGGGAAATATGAAAACTTCCACCCCTGAGAGAGGGGTGAGGACAACAAAGTATGTTGTACTGCAGCACTTAAATTACATTTTATGTGTCCAGTGGACATGTGTGCAAAAATGGGTAGCTATGTATTGGGCATAATTTTTTTGGGAGCAGATTGCCCTTTTTTTTTTCAGGTGAGAGTGGAATGTGGGGTAGGGGAAGTAGGTATATTTGGAGAGGTAGGTTGGGGAGGTAAACAGACAAGACAAACAAGATGCATACAGGGGTGGAATATGACACATGTGGTGGGTGAACACCATTGACGGGGAAGGGTGTTTGGAAATTGCAAGTCCATGAGCCCACAGATGGCAACAGTGGAACTGAAATCCCCACCCATGGGCAGTCACCACTGCGCCTTCACAGCCCAGAGGGTGGCTGTGCTGGGGGCTGCGTAGAAGGGGCAGGCTCACCCGTGAGTCATGCCACTCATGCCTTAAGCTGACGTAGAGGATCAGCGAAAGAATGCTCGATCTCTCTACGCACCACAGCCCAGACCGTTCGGAGGGTGATAGGTGGCCCTCCTCCACCCATGCTTGCATGGGGGGTGAGCCTCATCCCCTGCAGTGCTTTCACCTGAAGGTGGCACAGGGCCAATGGAGGAGGAGGTTCCAGGCTGGGCACCGGACCTGCTGGTGCCAGGTGCCATCACCAGCTGAGGTGGGACAGGTGGGTCCGCTGGGACCGGCCTTCCCATATGTTCTATGTTTTGGAGGATTTAATGAAAATATGGGTTAGTAACAGTCAACAGCATTCCCAATTAGTTATAACAGCATGCAGAAGTATTCCCATTAACCCAACACACCAGAGTTCTAACAGTTGAACAGCAAGCATAATACATGCATATATAGAACAACAGTGGACATTACAAAAGCATGCAAGTTTAATTGATGGCAACAGGCCACCAATATTGTGGTAAAATCCACAGGAACAACCAAAGCAGCAAAACCAGGAAAAACAACAGCCTAAGATCCACCTAAACAATTTATTTTGAACTCTGACGTCTCGGCCACAGCCTTGAAGGAGTAAAAAACATTAAGTAATTCAACAGATCGAGGTGAGCGTCAATTTGTGCAAAGAAATGGGACAGATAAGAATTTATCTGCCTGGGAGAAATGGGATGAGGACAGATGGAAGCGGTCCTCTAACCCATTCTCCAGTGTTGGAAGAAAAGTACCGTTGTCTGTGAATACAGAAAGTAAGATATTACTTGATGAACTTGAAAAGAAAATGTGGAAAGAGACTGCCACTTACTTTAATATTTGTGGACTACAGAAATATTTGGAAACTGAAACAACACCTAGGGGACTAAGAATTTTCAAGGACCCCACTACACCTTTTGATTTAACTGTAGAGACTGAATGTGTATTCCATAAGAGATGGGTATCAGCAGCCCATAAGTGTGTGACAGATTGGATACATATTTTGGTAGAGCGTGATCAGCTCAAACAAAAAGAATTATGCAGTGAAATCAAAAAATTATGTTCCGACTTGTCAGCTAATGTTTCTGTTTCTACACTTGATGAATTTTTGAAACAGAGCAATGAAAAACTCAAAGAATATGAAGCTACACTTATCGAGAGAAAGAAAGGGAAACTACTGAGAGATCTAAGGGACTACGAGACCAATAGAGCCTTTCTCTCAAGAGCCAATCGTAGTAGGGCTCGCAAGCAAGTTAGGTTTCACCGCGAAGCGGATAATCAACACTATCACAATTCGTCAGTGTCTGAAGGGGGTTATACATCATATGAGGAAGAGAATATGGAGCCTGAATTTCCTTCACTTCCATTAGCCCAACAGACAGATAATTTTTGGAAGACCTTTCGACGAGAAGCATCGTTTCCATACAAGAATGCCCAAGGCCAGAAACGCCAACGAGAACAGTTTTTTTATACAGCGGGTGAACAACATGGACAGGGGGGATTTAAGCGAGGTAAATGGTGACATTATTTTACCAAATTCACAAGAATATGTTGTAGATTTATCTAGTTATATGTTTAGTAATGTGGAACTTTCGGTGTTAAACCGGGGATTAAAGTTTATCCCCACTGTGGTTACAAGACTACATGGTATAAAAAAGGATGTGTTTGCATTTGGTAGGAAGCTTCATCTAAAACATTATTTCAACCAGCCGAGTGTTTATGCAGATAGTGTTTCTGATGTTGATAATGTAAGTATTTCATCAGACAGTTTCTATTCTTGCACCTCAGAAGAAACAGTAAATGCTTATTGCAAATTTAATACTGATAATGTTCCTTCTACTAGTCATTTTATACCAAATGTTTTGAATACTGATGTCTGTAATTTTATTAATTTGATAAATCATTTTACAGAGACCACTTATACAGATTTCATGCGTGACAAAAGTAATATCGAATATAACATGAATTTTGAAGAATGGCAAGCCTTGTTAGCTTTAAGTAAAAAAAGTGAAATTGTTTTCAAACCATCGGATAAAGGCAACAAACTGGTGGTTATGGATTCTTTATATTATTTGGGTATGTGTTTGGACCATTTAAATGATACTACAATATATGAAGTGGTAAATGTTGAAGCATATTCAGCATCTTTGGTGGAATACAAAGAGCTTATTAGTAAGGGTATTAGATTAGGATATTTTTGCCCTGCTGATATGAAGAAAAAATTTGGGATAGATGGTTGTTATATGGCTCATTTTTATTGTCTACCAAAATTACATAAACTATAAGTAAACCCCCTGGTAGACCTATTGTTTCAGGATGTCAGTATTTTCTTCACAATTTAGGAATTTTTTTACATAACTTTTTGGTACCTCATGTTAACAAGTTACCCTCTTATATTGTGGATGTTTTTGATTTTTTAGAAAAAATAAGGGGTATTACTTGGAATAATAATATGTATTGGATGACCATTGATGTAAAGAGCCTATACACCAACATTAGACATCAGTTTGGTATAGAAGCTATTAGATTTTTTTTGGGAGCTTCCCCCTCTACTGAATATATAGTTGAGCTTATACATTTTTCATTAACTCATAATTTTTTGAATTTAATAAGATTATATATCACCAATTAAAGGGGACAGCCATGGGGGCTGCCTTTGCCCCCATGTATGCCTACTTGGCCATGGGCCTGTTTGAATTAGAGGTTATTTATAAACATAATTTTTTTTGCTCTCATGTTATTAAATACTTCAGATATGTAGATGATTTGATTTTTCTTATAGAAGGTGGTCATTCGTCTGTACACCAATTTGTATCTGATTTAAATGTCAACAGGTTCTGTTTGCAATTTGATGGTTTAAGGATTGGCACTAGAGTCCCTTTCTTGGATGTAGTGCTAGATATTTCAGATGGTCATAATTTGGTTACTTCCATTAATAGGAAATTTGAAGGGGGTTTCCAATATGTGCATGGCACTAGTGGTCATCCACCTCATACCTTGCAGGCTTTGCCCTATGGGGAAATGTTAAGAATTTCTAGGTTGTGTAATGAACCATATATATTTAATAATGAATTATCTTCTATGGTACAATCTTTTTTAAGCAGGGGATATAATAAGCAAATAATACAAGAAAGTTATGAGTGTTTGAATAAGGGTAAGAAACAAAGTTATAATAAACATGGTGTGATGTTTAAAGGATTTAGTAATAATTATAAAGTGCAACATGAAAATAAAGAAATTATATATTTTGTATCAACATTTGGATGCTTTACTGCAGAATTTGTTAAAATTATTAAACAATTTTGGGAATATTTATGTTCTTTAGACAGTGTCCAGACATGGTTGAATTTAGATCTCAGATTTTCTTACCGTAGGGGTAAAAATATAAAAGATTTTCTAGTAAAAAGTAGATATGTTTTACCGGAACAAAGATGGCTGCTGTTCTATAAGCACTGCAGTACTTCAGCTCTTCAAATACCTGAGAAAAAAAATCAACCCTGTGGAGTTATACTTAGAGTAAACAAACTAATTGGCAGTTATTACTAATTGACCAGACGTCACTTTTGGTTCTGAGAAAGAAAAATCGAAAAAAAATACTTGGTAATAGCAGGATTGGATCTGATTGTCAGGTTGACTCTGAACAGAGCACCAAACAAAGGACTGATTGATCTCACTTTTGTAACTTTTCTTTGGGAAATAAATCTTAGTGCAGAATTTCGAAATGTCAAAGGAGGACAAAAATATGGAAACTACAACTTCCAAAACCAAGCTGTCAGCTTTGCAATCACGGAGAAAGAATCTTTAATCAAGAGACAGAAAACTATCAAACAGCAAGAGACTGCAAAAACAGGGCCATCAACAAAATCTGATCAACAGGTCACAATGGAAGAAATCAAATCAGCATTGCTACCTATACAGGATGCCTTAAAAGAGCTAACATCTCAAACACTTTCATTTAGTGACACATGTAATCGGATTCTCGAAGAATGGAGAAAGCAGAAACTAGAATTGCTACCAATGAAGACAATATATTAATGCTCACTAAAAGAACAGAGACACATGGAACTGACATTCAAATGATGCAAAATAAAATTCTGGACTTGGAAGCAAGATCCAGACGTAACAATATAATCATTAGAGGGATCCCAGAATCTATTCAATATAATGACCTGATCACTTCTATTACACAAATATTCGAAATACTGCTCAAGGACTCTGAGGTTGTTAAGCAGATGGTCATAGAAAGGCATAGAGCATACAGAGAATCTCAAGCTTCAAATATACCCAGACCTGTTTATGTTAAAATATTGAGCTACCAAGATGTGAGCAAAGTACTGTTAACTATTAAAAAATCTGGTGGATCTATAATGTGGCAAAATAATAAAATTTCTATAGCACAAGATTTACCAACACAAATAAGGCAATCTAGACAAATGCTGGCTCCATATTGTAAGTTTCTGATTGACAAAAATATCAGATTTCAAATGAAATATCCTAATAACCTAATTTTTACTGTGGATGGCATTAAATATTCTGTAAGCACAAGGAAAGAAGCAAGACCTACTTTTTTGAAGATTTTTAAGGCTCTCCCATCTTCAGAAATGTGAACAGTCCATTTTGGCTTTCTGCAGCACCAGGGAGAATGGGATGTTTCATTTATGACAATCTGAGGCTTTAAAATCCTTTGTCTGTTCTGTTTCTTGTAGCAGGCCTGGAATTTTATTTTCTTATCTTCTTATCTCGTAGTTCCAGTTGATTGAACTGCCTTTACAGTTTAAATAGCTGAGAAGAAAGAGGAACTGCTGGCAAGTAAAAGAAACCTGTTTGGACTTATTTTGCAGGAAAAGGACTGTAAGATAGTGTGTGAAGTCAAAGTGATGCAGGTAAACACTGTGGAAATGCATTGTGTATTAAAAAAGGAGATGGTTATGTGTAGTGGCAGAATAAGGTACTGTAGTTTTTTTTTTTTTATATTTGTTTTCTCTTTTTTTTCCTATATCTCTCTTCTCTTTACTCCTTTCCTTTATTCCTGTAGATAGGTGGTATTATTTCTAACTGATAAATGATGTAAAAATGGTTAGTTGATCAGATTTAAACAATGTGCATATAATAATAAAAGAACATAAAAGAAGTTATTTTTATGTGTAATTTAAGGCATTTTTCTTATTTCTTCTCCTTTTGCTGTGCTCCCTTCATGCTTTTTTTTTCTCTTTTTTTATTTTAACCCCTTGGTTCCTCTCTTATTCACATATGGTTATTACAAATGAAAGTGCCATTATAGTTTTATTTTGAACTGCATTGGTTTTCAATATTAATATGTTAGTAGGTAAGTTGTAGGGGAAGAACAAAGCAGATTAAAGTAGTTAGATCATTTTATTCAGTAGATACAGGATGTTGGGAAATGTTAAATAACTGTCTGCTTTCTATGTCAACTATTTAATACTGTATAGAACAACAAATTAGAATGTTATTTGCTATTGCTGAATATAAAGCTGAAGTGAATTGAAGTACATTAGAATCTCAGGGTACAATTAGTTTGTTTGTATATCCATAAATATGTACAGAGCTGTAGTTACCTATAAGTAGTGTTTAGTAGGGAATGTCAGAATTAGGCTTTGTAGACGTAGAAGTAGTTATTGTAGGTTTTTTGCATGGGGTTTCATTGTTAAATAATAGAATTAGTAGATTAGTTACTCAGATGGTTTCCAGTAATGTAAAAAACATATGTTCATCCTGGTCTAGAGGAATAGTGGGTAGGCACAGGATAGGGATAGGATGGCAGTTTTGCTTCCATACAATTGATGATATGCCAACTTATGTTATTCTAAGGTTGCTCAAAGAGATTTGATATCGAGTTATATTTCTAATGAACGTTAAATGTGGATAATAGAATCTTGGAATGTCAAAGGACTCCAGAACATGAAAAAAAGAAAGCTGTTTTTTCATTTGTTTATCAAATCATCAGCATGTTGTATTTTATTACAAGAAACGCATATGACTAATGATCAGTGGGAGTCAGTGAAGGATAAGAAATGGGTTAGGAAGATTGTGACGGCGGACGGAACAACAAATAGTGCAGGGGTGGCAATTTTAGTTAAGAATCACTTTCAGGGAGATATTAGGGATGTGAAAATGGATCAGGAGGGTAGATGGTGTTTGGTCCTTTTCATATCCAAATGTAATGATAAACCTATAGTACTAATATGTGTATATGCCCCTAATGTTAATCAGCATCATTTCATAGCTTCGATCTATTCCATTTTACAGTCATACAATAATTGCTATATAGTGTTGGGAGGTGACTGGAACTCTTATCAAGATCCTAAATTAGACAAGTTGGGTGCTTCTTCAGCGTTCAATAAACAGGCAATGGTAGCATTGAAAGAATTGAAAATGGATTTCAAACTCTATGACCCTTTTAAACACATACACTCACAAGGGAAAGCAGAGAATTTTACTTATTATTCAACCTGCCATAAAATGTGGTCGAGAATTGACTTTTTCTTAATTTCAGAGGTGTTGATCTCAGCTGACCCTAGTGTTTCTAATCAAGTCAGACAACTCTCAGACCATTCAAAGATAGCTTTAACCTTAAACAGTAGTAATATGGATACTAAGAGGCTTCGAGGGTATAATTGGTCCTTGAACCCATATTTACTAACCAAGGAAGATATATTAATGGAAGTCAAGGAGATACTTAAACAATCATTAAATAATATTTCCCAAAATAGACACCCAATAGATATAGAATGGGCTACAACTAAAATGCAGCTAAGAGGACTATTTATACAAAAAGCTACATATTATAAAAAATTACAAAAGAAGACTCAATTGGATTTAGAAACTAAAATTCAATTACTGGACCAAGATTTGATGAGGAACTATAATGAGCAGACAGAAACTGAGCTATTAAGATGTCAAAAAGAACTATTTTTACTTCATAATAGAAATTTGTCACTTTATGAACAAAGAAATTTAGTTAAATATGCAAATCATATTCAAACCCCCTCGAAAGCATTAGCTCGTATTATTAACCAGATGAAATCAACACGATTAATTACTGAAATACACTATAACAATACTACATATACTGACAAGGCGGATATCATGAAGACCTTTGAAAAAATTTTAATCAGATTTATGGTGAGAAGCAGACACTCTTGCAAGATAAAGACAGAAAAGATTTTTTACATTGAATCACTTTCCCTAATATTGACAAGGAATTTCATAGAGATTTAATCAAACCGATTACAGTTGAGGAGGTGTCCGAAACAATCAAGAAACTGAAGCCTCACAAAGCCCCAGGCCCAGATGGTTTGACCTCGGAATTCTACAAATCTTTTAGTGAGATTTTGAGCAGTGTATTGTCACAGACTTTTAATTATATCACTCTAAATAGAATTAATGATCCTAATTTTAATGCCTCAAGGACAGTTCTGATATTAAAAGAGAAAGGTGATTCCAAAAATCCTGATAATTACAGGCCTATATCACTTTTGAATATGGACATAAAAATCATGACATCCATTCTGGCGAGTAGGCTGAAAAAGGTAATAAACCCAATAATATCAGAGGAACAGGCGGGGTTTATGGATGGGAGGCAGACCACGGATAATACCTTAACGCTCCATACCTTAATCTATTATGCGAAATATAAAAACCTGAATTTATATGCCCTAATTATTGATGCTCAGAAAGCATTTGATAGGGTTAATTTGGATTATTTATTTGATACATTACCTTATTTTAATATACAGGAGTTTATCTCAATGTTAAGGATACTATATAGAAATGCATACACAAATTTATTTATAAATCACGAATGCTCGAATAGGATAAAAATCATAAATGATACCCGACAAGGCTGCCCATTATCTTCCATCTTATTTAATCTTTACTTGGAGCCCTTATTTTTACACCTTAAGCAAAATGTTTTTTATAATTCTCCTGTACTGTATGGAATAAAGGTTAGGATGGCTGCCTATGCAGATGATTTAAACATATATTGTACAACACCTGTTTCCGATACTGAAAAAATATTAGCTGCAATAGAAATCTTTGAGAGAATTTCCAATTACAAGCTAAATTAAAAAAAATCTAAAATATTCCCATTAAAGACACCCACACCTTTTTTCAATGCTACCATCAATAGGGCAAGTATTGACGGAAGAAAAGATAAAATATCTGGGAATTGTCTTCTCAACTGAAAATAGAGATTTTTTTATTAACAATGTAAAGTCAACTACAGATCAAATAACATTGGATCTTGAGAGATGGAGTAGATTGAAGTTACCGATGATGGCAAGAGCAGCTATCATAAGAATGAATGTTCTTCCTAGAATGTTATATATTTTTAGAGCTGCACAACTCAGAATTACCAAAACATTCTTTAAACAGCTTCATATAAGATTGGGAAGATTTCTTTGGGAACCTAGGAAGGCGAGAATTTCATATGAAAAATTGATGGCTCCAAAAATAAGGGGCTGGAATTACGGATTTGAAATGTACTATTTAGTGATTCAGGCCTATAGGATTTTAAAGGCGTCTTACTTGATAGTGATAATAGAAAATGGACACCCAAATGGGTGCTCTTAGCGATACAAGCATATAAATGAAGTGGGAGTCAACGCTAAAGCATTACCCTTTTAAATAATTGGACAATGAGTAAATATAAGCTAATGGAGCACATCAAAAGTTATGTAACGGCAATTCAAACTCTTTTCGCTTCCTTAAATTTACTAAAATATATGATGGTTTTCCAACCGTTTCATAGGAACCCAAATTTAACAATTGGTGGTCAATTGATTGATCTAAAGAAATTCCCTTTAATCATGGAGTTAACTGTACTTGATTTATATCCTTTTCTAGGAGTACCAGTACAGGATATTTTAAAAGAAATAGAACTCCTATTTCCTATTTAATTATAGTAAGACAGCTAAAAGACTTGGTTATAAACTATTTTAACAACTTTGAAATGAAAGGGAAGATTTAATCATTTCTAAGTAATCTATGGGAAGCGCTGTTGCAGGATAGAAAATATATAACCAGCATATAAATTGATAAAAGAGAGGAAGTATAATAATTATATTCTTTTATCGAGTTACTGGAGAGAGAAATTGATATTCCCAGGCGACAATAAGATATTGGAGGCATTTAAATTAACATTAAAGTCCGTATCCCTTCAGAAATTGGTATTTACGCAGCTGATGATATTTAACAATGCATACTATACTGTCTCACTTTGCACAAATTTGATGCGAAGAATTCACCCATATGCCCACATTGCTTTGATCAGACAGCAGATTTGCTTCACATGTTCTGGAGTTGTAAGTGCATTTATAAATTGTGGAATTCATTAAAATTGCAGTTACAAAAATGGATTACCAAAATTCAACACTCTCTTGGGAGTTTATGATTGTTCATATTAAAACAGGAGAATCTAAATAAATCAAAAACGATTGTAATTATGAATATTTGCCTATTAATGAAATTATATATAGCCACAAATTGGTTGAACCCAGCCCAGACATCGTGGGAAAATTTCAGATTGTTGGCAATAAAACACATCTTAGCGCATAAACTGTTAATTAGTGATCACAAGAAAAATATCAACAACATAAAAATCTGGGAGCAAATTTTTAATATTATTTTGGCTTAAGAGGTTACTATCCACTTTTCTCGGGAACCAGAATATAGTCTAAATCAACCTTAGATTAGATAGAAAATGTACAGAAAAGACAGATTGTTGGCTTGGATTTGTTAATGTTGAATTTTTTTTTTTTTTTTTTTATTATTTTCCTTTTGATTGTTAGTGCTGTACCTTTGATCAATACATGAGGTTGATATATATGTGAACTTAACCAATGGAAGCATTTTGTATATATTGTATATAATGTGTGAATTTGTAATATGGTTGTGAAAAATAATAAAAAATGATTATTGAAAAAAAAAAAGATATGTTTTACCATCTGATGTCCTTTATCAGAATATTGGTCAAACAGGTACTTACCCATGTAGGAAGTGCAAGGCTTGTAATTTTGTTGTACCTTGTTTTCCATATATTAATAGTATTAAGTTTTGTACTAATCACACCTTTTCTTGTATTTCGGAGGGTGTTATATGTGCATTACAATGTCCATGTAAGAAGTTTTATATTGGTGAAACCAAGCGTGCCTTTAAAGTAAGGCTTTTAGAACATATTAGGGACATTGAAAATAGAAAAGAAACAAGCCCTATAGCCATACATTTTTTGAATGTGCATAATGGGGACAGCAGAGGCTTACAGGGTACTATTTTGGAACAAATTCGTGTTTCTAAATACAGTAATGTAGATATTAAGTCACTTTTATTGTATAAAGAAGCTGTATATATGTTGAAATTTAAAACAGTGTCTCCTTTGGGATTGAATGAAGATTTTAATTGGAAAGTGCTGTTTAATTAATTGCCAATTCTTATTAATTAATTATGTAATTGGTATTTTACTCTAGTATATATTGTGCTGTAGTTTTTCATGTTTTTTACTCCTTGAAGGCTGTGGCCGAGACGTCAGAGTTCAAAATAAATTGTTTTGGTGGATCTTAGGCTGTTGTTTTTCCTGGTTTTGCTGCTTTGGTTGTTCCTGTGGATTTTACCATGTCGACTGATCCCCACCATCATCTTCCTCAGGTTTTCCGAGAAAATATGGATGGCAGTCAACTTTCCCTGGATAATTTCTTAAGTAATTCAACAGATCGAGGTGAGCGTCAATTTGTGCAAAGAAATGGGACAGATAAGAATTTATCTGCCTGGGAGAAATGGGATGAGGACAGACGGAAGCGGTCCTCTAACCCATTCTCCAGTGTTGGAAGAAAAGTACCGTTGTCTGTGAATACAGAAAGTAAGATATTACTTGATGAACTTGAAAAGAAAATGTGGAAAGAGACTGCCACTTACTTTAATATTTGTGGACTACAGAAATATTTGGAAACTGAAACAACACCTAGGGGACTAAGAATTTTCAAGGACCCCACTACACCTTTTGATTTAACTGTAGAGACTGAATGTGTATTCCATAAGAGATGGGTATCAGCAGCCCATAAGTGTGTGACAGATTGGATACATATTTTGGTAGAGCGTGATCAGCTCAAACAAAAAGAATTATGCAGTGAAATTAAAAAATTATGTTCTGACTTGTCAGCTAATGTTTCTGTTTCTACACTTGATGAATTTTTGAAACAGAGCAATGAAAAACTTAAAGAATATGAAGCTACACTTATCAAGAGAAAGAAAGGGAAACTACTGAGAGATCTAAGGGACTACGAGACCAATAGAGCCTTCCTCTCAAGAGCCAATCGTAGTAGGGCTCGCAAGCAAGTTAGGTTTCACCGCGAAGCGGATAATCAACGCTATCACAATTCGTCAGCATCTGAAGGGGGTTATACATCATATGAGGAAGAGAATGTGGAGCCTGAATTTCCTTCACTTCCATTAGCCCAACAGACAGATAATTTTCGGAAGACCTTTCGACGAGAAGCATAGTTTCCATACAAGAATGCCCAAGGCCAGAAACGCCAACGAGAACAGTTTTTTTATACAGCGGGTGAACAACATGGACAGGGGGGATTTAAGCGAGGTAAATAGTGACATTATTTTACCAAATTCACAAGAATATGTTGTAAATTTATTTAGTTATATGTTTAGTGATGTGAAACTTTCGGTGTTAAACCGGGGATTAAAGTTTATCCCCACTGTGGTTACAAGACTACATGATATAAAAAAGGATGTGTTTGCATTTGGTAGGAAGCTTCATCTAAAACATTATTTCAACCAGCCGAGTGTTTATGCAGATAGTGTTTCTGATGTTGATAATGTAAGTATTTCATCAGACAGTTTCTATTCTTGCACCTCAGAAGAAACAGTAAATGCTTATTGCAAATTTAATACTGAGAATGTTCCTTCTACTAGTCATTTTATTCCAAATGTTTTGAATACTGATGTCTGTAATTTTATTAATTTGATAAATCATTTTACAGAGACCACTTATACAGATTTCATGCGTGACAAAAGTAATATCGAATATAACATGAATTTTGAAGAATGGCAAGCCTTGTTAGCTTTAAGTAAAAAAAGTGAAATTGTTTTCAAACCATCGGATAAAGGCAACAAACTGGTGGTTATGGATTCTTTATATTATTTGGGTATGTGTTTGGACCATTTAAATGATACTACAATATATGAAGTGGTAAATGTTGAAGCATATTCAGCATCTTTGGTGGAATACAAAGAGCTTATTAGTAAGGGTATTAGATTAGGATATTTTTGCCCTGCTGATATGAAGAAAAAAATTGGGATAGATGGTTGTTATATGGCTCATTTTTATTGTCTACCAAAATTACATAAAAATATAAGTAAACCCCCTGGTAGACCTATTGTTCCAGGATGTCAGTATTTTCTTCACAATTTAGGAATTTTTTTACATAACTTTTTGGTACCTCATGTTAACAAGTTACCCTCTTATATTGTGGATGTTTTTGATTTTTTTAGAAAAAATAAGGGGTATTACTTGGAATAATAATATGTATTGGATGACCATTGATGTAAAGAGCCTCTACACCAACATTAGACATCAGTTTGGTATAGAAGCTATTAAATTTTTTTTGGGAGCTTCCCCCTCTACTGAATATATAGTTGAGCTTATACATTTTTCATTAACTCATATTTTTTTTGAATTTAATAAGATTATATATCACCAATTAAAGGGGACAGCCATGGGGGCTGCCTTTGCCCCCATGTATGCCAACTTGGCCATGGGCCTGTTTGAATTAGAGGTTATTTATAAACATAATTTTTTTTTGCTCTCATGTTATTAAATACTTCAGATAGATAGATGATTTGGTTTTTCTTATAGAAGGTGGTCATTCATCTGTACACCAATTTGTATCTGATTTAAATGTCAACAGGTTCTGTTTGCAATTTGATGGTTTAAGGATTGGCACTAGAGTCCCTTTCTTGGATGTAGTGCTAGATATTTCAGATGGTCATAATTTGGTTACTTCCATTAATAGGAAATTTGAAGGGGGTTTCCAATATGTACATGGCACTAGTGGTCATCCACCTCATACCTTGCAGGCTTTGCCCTATAGGGAATTGTTAAGAATTTCTAGGTTGTGTAATGAACCATATATATTTAATAATGAATTATCTTCTCTGGTACAATCTTTTTTAGGCAGGGGATATAATAAGCAAATAATACAAGAAAGTTATGAGCGTTTGAATAAGGGTAAGAAACAAAGTTATAATAAACATGGTGTGATGTTTAAAGGATTTAGTAATAATTATAAAGTGCAACATGAAAATAAAGAAATTATATATTTTGTATCAACATTTGGATGCTTTACTGCAGAATTTGTTAAAATTATTAAACAATTTTGGGAATATTTATGTTCTTTAGACAGTGTCCAGACATGGTTGAATTTAGATCTCAGATTTTCTTACCGTAGGGGTAAAAATATAAAAGATTTTTAAGTAAAAAGTAGATATGTTTTACCATCTGATGTCCTTTATCAGAATATTGGTCAAACAGGTACTTACCCATGTAGGAAGTGCAAGGCTTGTAATTTTGTTGTACCTTGTTTTCCATATATTAATAGTATTAAGTTTTGTACTAATCACACCTTTTCTTGTATTTCGGAGGGTGTTATATATGCATTACAATGTCCATGTAAGAAGTTTTATATTGGTGAAATCAAGCGTGCCTTTAAAGTAAGGCTTTTAGAACATATTAGGGACATTGAAAATAGAAAAGAAACAAGCCCTATAGCCATGCATTTTTTGAATGTGCATAATGGGGACAGCAGAGGCTTACAGGGTACTATTTTGGAACAAATTCATGTTTCTAAATACAATAATGTAGATATTAAGTCACTTTTATTGTATAAAGAAGCTATATATATGTTGAAATTTAAAACAGCGTCTCCTTTGGGATTGAATGAAGATTTTAATTGGAAAGTGCTGTTTAATTAATTGCCAATTCTTATTAATTAATTATGTAATTGGTATTTTACTCTAGTATATATTGTGCTGTAGTTTTTCATGTTTTTTACTCCTTGAAGGCTGTGGCCGAGACGTCAGAGTTCAAAATAAATTGTTTTGGTGGATCTTAGGCTGTTGTTTTTCCTCACCAATATTGTGGTATTTGAACAGGGCACATGCATCAAAATAAATGCAGATATTTATAAACCAATAAGACATATATCCCAACAAATGTTTTGAGATTAGACATACCCATTGAGGTGTGGAATTGCATTTTTTATGCACATACAGTTGGGTGGAAAAAGATAGCTCAATTAACAACTTATATATCCTTCTAGTTTACACTACATTCCTATTAGCTGCAGTTATATGTCCCCTACATGTATTATTACACTGCCCAATTGTCCTTAAATTATGAAATGGGTTTTGCTAGTTCTTTATATACATGAGCTGTATCTGGCATACAAACTGTCTGGGATGCAGATGTTACTGCTACATATTTTGTGAGTTGCTCAGACACACTATTGCTGAGATGGTACACTGACAGCTCTACTTTCCTATAATTATCTAGATATGTGCAGTAGTTAGCATTGTCACCTCACAGCAAGAGGTTCTCCGGTTCGATCCTCGGCTGGGGTGCCTTCTGTGCAGAGTCTGCATGTCCTCCCTGTGGTCGCGTGTGTTTCCTCCGGGTGCTCCGGTTTCTTCCCACATCCCAATGACATGCAGTAGGTTGATTGGACACTCTAAATTGGCCCTAGGTGTGAGTGTGTGCATATGTTTGCCTTCTGTGGAAGGTTGGGTGCCGGGCTGGCAACAACACTGTAAAACTCCACTGCCAATCATGAGCGGACGGGTGATCCGCTGTGGCAACCCCTAACCAGGAAAAGCCAAAAGAAGAAGATGAAGAAGAAGATCTAGATATGTTCAGGTGAAATTATCAGTTATATGTTAACAGCTCCCTACATTTCTGGCAGCACACTGACATTTCTGGGGAACACAATACCAAGCTACTCATGTGCCAGATTAACCTGTACATGCTGGGCATGAACCAACAGTTGAGGACTGTAAATATGCTTAAAAGCTATTGGCACTCCCTTCATCCACTTTAAATGGGCCTACCCAAGTGTGGGTTAACAGCGCTTAATACAACAGTACTATTTCTATAATGCAAGAGTACAACAACATATCAAAGAAAATGACACAGACACACTCCAGGAATTATACCTTTATTAAAGACTTAAAACAATTTTCTAGAGGCTCTTTCATTTATTTTATATAACAGTACATGCATAATAATTATTAAACAATTATTATACCTTTATTTATTGGGTTAAAACACTTTTTTTCAGGCTCTCTCATTTATTTTATATAACAGTACATGCAGAATAATTACTAATCTGCCTGGTGGTGCAGCCTTAGCAGCCTATCTGCATAGGCTTGCTGGTTCACAGTGAGGACACCTGCAGCTGTGAAGTAAATGAAGTGATATTGAGACATACCTATCCATAGTGTACACTAGTATAGCAATTCTTACATACTTAATTCCATGGCTACTTACTCAGTAGTGGGGCATTTTCCATCCCACGGGCCTCCTGGATCCACTGGTCCAGTTGATCCTCCTTACATCACTTCAGGTCTGTGTGGTGGTGTCTGACCTGCTCACCAGTCTGAGGGACACCTGTGGCAGTGGTGAGTTCATGAGCTAGACGGTTCCAGGCTTCCACTTTGTATTGGGTGCCCTGGTACTGGCCCTGCAGGAGTCTATCCTCATGATTATGGATAAGGAGCCAAACCATTACTTTTGACTCCTCAATGCCCCAACGTTGCGCTCGAAATTGAGAGCCCTCTCCAGCACCGGCCATACTGCCTGCAGATGGGAGCTACAACCAGTTATCGCAAGTATTCCTGCCTATGGAGCTTAAATATGCCACATTTACAGCACTTATTTGTGATTGGCCAGTTTTGAAAAAACTCAGCTGAAGGCACACCTGCTTAGCAATGGGTAAACTTCCATTGATAAGTATGTGTGTGTTGAAAGTGCATGGTTGTGAAATGCTGTCATGGCTTAGTGGTTCAGTACTGTGATTATGGTGCACAGTATCCCGGGTTCGAGCTATTTTACTACTGGCCAGATCAGTTAGGAGGTGTGGCTGTGTTTAGCCGACTTTGCTCAACTTTGCCCGACGTTGCTCTATGGTGCTCTACGTTGCTCTATGGTGCTCTACGTTGCCCGACATTGCGCTGGTTAGCGCGGTGCACAGCTATGCTCAAACATCTTCTGTTTGCACTAGTTTGTATGATGCGCAGCTCCACGCAAAGCTATTGCGCTAGTTAACGCAGTGCTCAGCTACGAGCAATTACATTTAAATATGCTTAATACTGGTAAACTCCATATATATATATATATATATATATATATATATATATATATAATGTGTTCACTACTACATAGGCCATTTCAATACTTTTTACAAAAATTTAAATGATAAATGTCAGGAATTATTTTTATATACAGATTTCCAACAGAAAATAGAGGGTGGAGTGGTGGGACAAACCGGGAATGCCTCCTCTTTGTGCAAAGGCTCTAACACTACGCTATCGCTATTTTGCTTAATTTGCATATATAAGTTTCTTATTATCCTCTTCGGTGTCTAAACTGCTAACTGTAGCTAAGCAATGGGCAAACACGTGCAAACATGCGCAAATACGGGCAGCTATATCAGAAATAATAAAAAAAAAAAAATTACATTTTTAATTGTACAGGGGTTTAGAATGTGGGGGGGTGTAGTGCTGGGTATGTACACATTTGAGTGGACTCGCTCATGTATGTAGACATTTCCTGAGTGTCAGACTTGCAGGGGTGTGGATTTTTGGACTGTGCGGTAGTCCGACAAGTCCCCTTCACTCATGCACGCTCTGTGTTAGCCTTAGAGTTGAGGCAGCGCACCCTCATTAATATGCATGGCGCGCTGCCGTCTTACTCTTAGACTGGCTCTTCCATGTAAGACTAATCTAGTCTTACACAGAGGGTTAATGAATCCTGGGGAAAACCTTTTATTCTAGCAATTTTCTAAGTTTATAAGATGAATATTTGAAATGTGTTCCTATTGTGGGACTGTATTCCCCCATTATTGGCTTCATCCAGGTTTTTTGTACTAAGGTTGAGAGCTATGGCAAGAACTGAATTCACTGAATATGTTTGAGGGCTGTATTCCCCCATTATTGGGTTTTCCAGGTGTTTTGTGCTAAGAGGTTGGCAGCTATGGTGAGAACTGATTTCACTAAATGATAGCCATTTAAGTTTCAGTCTTCCTCAATTTCACAAAGCAGCTGATTTGGCAGAGTGGTATATTGTTCTGACTGTTTTGTACAGGGGCCTGGGTTCAAGATTGGGCAGTAAAATGTATGGTGGTAGCACAGCATTTTATTCTACCAACTTTCCAAGATTATACAAGCAATTTTGTGTCCCTGGTTTTTGGGCTTTTGTCCCCCCTAATAAATTTTGTCTTTTTCCAGATTTCTTGTGCTGCAAAGTTGAGATACAGTTGAGTATTGAGTAGACTTTACAAGGAGCTGAGAGCTGCAAGGGAAGAGAAGTTTATTGCTGCTTATGCTGAGTCTGCTTGCATTGTTAATAGCACAACAAGTTGTGTACTTGCTTTTGATGCAGAAGGCTGTGGGTTCTACTCCCACAAGGGGTGGATGCTGCCGTACTGAGAATGTCCTCTTTGGCGAAGATACTACCTAGCAGCAACCTCTTCATTAATTACAGATCTCTTTAATGTAAAATTATTTCGATTACTTACTTCTGCAGAGACTGTGCATATTTACTGATACTGGTGTTTTGTATAAGTTTTAGTAGACTATTTTATGTTGGAAATGTTCTCAATTGAGCAGTTTTGTCATTATTGGTGCATGCATTTTGTTTCATTGTTTACTGGAAAAATGTTCAAAACAATAAATTTAAAACATCATCTTTGTTTCATTGTTTACTGGAAAAATGTTCAAAACAGTAAATTTAAAACACCCTCTAACAACTGTACTGTATTATACACAGAATATAATTTAATACAATCAGGGAGGTGTGTCACACAACACGTATGTTTTGTATACAAGGGGCCTATCATTTGAAAAAGCAGCCCAAAGTTAATCTTTGTACTACCCAAATGTATTTTTTTAAGTGGATTTTACTGCTGTTTCAATGGCAGAGTTTTAATGCTAAGTCTATTTTCATTGTGAGACTGCACTGCTTTGTTTAGCAGATGTTTTAGTGTTTGCACTGTAAAATACAAAATAAAACTTTCAAATAAAATCCAAATCATTGTAGAAGTAAAGCAATATGCACATTGCAGTCTTTATGGTAAATGGGACGAAATAGCCAAGTAATGGGACATTGGAATGGCTGCAGGGGGGGGGGGCTCCATTTGACCATGATTTTATGACGGGGAAGGATGGCAAGCTCAGACAGCCCCGCCTCAGCTGAATTATACCTCTCAACTGTCCAGATTTTCACAGAATTAATAGATTTTGGTTTCTTTTTGATTTGTTCCTCATAAAATTTGTGGTTTTCTGGCAAATCATTTAGGAATTAAGGTCATTAAATAATGACAGACATTGAGTTTTAGACTTCATAACCTTCAGAAAAATGCATGCTAAAGCAAAACCTGTTCTATCGACTAAGTTTATACAAAAGCAATTTTTAGTACTGTTTGTATGTTTCCCCAATACATTTTGGCCTTGTCCAGATTTCCTGCATTAACAGGTTGAGAGGTACATGCAAATTGCTTTATAGAACTGGACATATCAAAACCTCTCAACTGTCCCCGATTTTGGCTCAAAATGTTACTCTTCCTGTAATCCCTCTGCAAAATGTCAATTTTGGAAGAAAACATGGAGGGTTTACAATTAATAAATAACTGTAATAATCAGAGTTATAGATTACTTTTATTTCAAAAACGCATGTAGATTTGTTTATTTTGTCAGCTGCTCAAGCTAACAGTGCTAATATTAAAAAGTGTCCCTTCATTGACAGGTTCCCAGCTATATTGTGTGGCTATTTTATATTTTTGCATCACATTTTTGGTCCATTTTTCATACAATTGTGGTTTTCTGGCAAATTAGTGGCAATTAGGTTCATAGGTTCATACTAGGCTATCTGCCCTAGGGCATTTATAAGCCTAGCCAGAGTGTGTTTGGCTTTCACCACCCATTTTAAATGAATTTTGCTATGCCCTTTTTTGAGGTTATAGGTTCATAGGTTCATACTAGGCTCATAGGTTCATACTAGGCCTCATTAAAGATTGAAGTAAGAAAATAATGACAGACATTTCAGTTTCAGATTTCATACCCTTCAGAAAAATCATACTAATGCAAGACCTACTATTCAATTAGAAAGTTTATAAGAACAATATTTAAATATTGTCCTTAATTTGGGGCCTGACTTTGTCCAGATTTCTTGCTATGAGGTTGAGAGGTATGGAAAATGTGTCAGGGCCATTGCAGTCAGCCAGAGACATTTCAAGTTGTGACATACTTGTTGCACCCCACTCCCCCATGTAGTGACTCTGGATGTGTCCAAGCAAGGCAAGGAGCAGTTATGCAGTGTAAGTGTGCAGAGTACCCCTCCATCCAAGGTAGACGTAAGTACTACAGTGGCTTTTCATCTATTTTGCTTGATTTTGCAGAATGTTCTGTTTTTATGTCATATTTTTATACTGTTGATTATGCTTCTTATTATTCAGAAAGTGCCTGTTGCTCTGTGTTTAAGTAGCAATGATTTCATGGCCATCAGGTAAGCTTGTCTGAGACTGTAAGATGCAAGTAAGCTTACTGTTAAAGAATTACCAACATTGAAAGCCTTTTTGTTGCTGCCATGCAGAGAATACTTACATAACTAGATAACGTATAAGCCTTGAGTACTGAAATGCATATGACGGTATTTGCAATAAAGGACAGGATTACAGTATTATAAGAAGCTCATTATCTTTGTTGGAGCCTTGCCATCATCTTTGCAGGCTCTACCCATAAACTAAAACGAATGCCAATCTATCATGCCTGGTCCATAACCTGTGCAGTAATCATTTAAGCAATTTATCTTGAGCTTGTTTCTTGTTTGCTGTTCATTTATTACTTTGATCATGTTTTCCCAATGAAACAAGTAGGTAGTTGTCAGGCAGCAGGTCTTTTTTGGATAAGAAACATGTTTATAAGTGGTGGGTATCATTGCTACTTTCAGCATGTTACTTGGCACATTTTATAAAGCTGAATGTTAGTCTTTCGGCTTTTCCCGGTTAGGGGTCGCCACAGCAGAACTCCGGTCCGCTAATGATTGGCAGCTAGTTTTTATGGTGTTGAGTTGTCAGCCCAATGCCCAACCATCAACGAAGGCACGCCCATTCAACGCATGTCTTTCGAATGCCCACTCGACCACGGGGAGGACATGCAGACTCCACACAGAAGGCACTCCCAACCCATGCATCGAACGGGAGAACCTCTTGCTGTGAGGTAACAATGCTACCGCTGCACCACTGCAGAAGTGCTATAAAGCTGAATATAAATTATAATTAGAACTGCAATGCAAGGAGAAGTGGTTTGAGATGAGTGCTGTTTGTTTGTCTTGTACTTGATTTTCACTGGCAATCCAGTAATGTATTTAAAAAGTAATTTATTTTTTCATGCCTCACAACCTTTTTGTTTCCATCTAAATAGTAAGTAAGCTGACATGCAGCCAATGCACTGAAATATTTTTTTTTCTTCTACACTTCATTTTATTTTGATTATACTCTCATAATGATGGTTTGGCACCCAGGGCAGCGTATTTAATTAAAGTTCCAGTTTTTGTGGTTTTGAGCATAGCCCCTCCCCTTTCTAGTTGGCCACACCCCTCCCCATTGGCCCCACCCATTCAGCTGTCTCCTGCAGCCCCCCTTAGATTTGAAATCACCAGCCACCACTGCTACTAAGATAGACGTGAATATCTTGTAATCAATGTTAAGCAAAGAAATTGGCCTGTATGATGTGCAAAGGTTGGGCTCTTTATTTGGTTTTAAGAGGGAAGGATGTTTGCTGTAGTTTTAACTTCCTAGAATGCATTGAGTAAGATTTTCAGATGTCAACAGGTAAGAGTTTGTAAAATTCCAGAATTAGACTATCCAGCCCTGGTGCATTTTTTTGTCTTAAGATTTTTTTATTTGTTTCTTTAATTCTTTAAAGGAAAAGGGTTTATCTTTGTTATTAATGTTGTGTTTGGATAGCTTCTTTTGAATATTATTAGCAAAAAAGTTGTCTATACTTTTGCCATCGCTTGTAGATGAGTTGTTATTATTAATAGTCCTGTAATGGTTTTTAAAATATAAGATATTTTTAGATCTGTAACTTTGATAGTCTAATTATTTTGAGTGTATGTTATTTGTTTTATATGACTTTTTTCTTGTAAATGTTTAGAACTAATCGCAATCCTGTGCATGCTCTTGGGATTAATTGAGTAGGACTGTAATCTGATGTTTTCCAGATTTATTGATATTTTATGCTGCATGATATCATGGTATTCCTTGTTCAGTTTACATATGTCAGCTAATGCAGATTTGTCATTTCTTGTAAGATTTAGTTTTAGTTCATCAATTTTTTTTGTATGTCTACCAGTTTTTTCCCACTCTTTCCTTTTATTTCTGTACCAACTTTTGACTTTACCATGGAAGACTACCTTTAAAGTGTCCCATAGGATAATATCTGAAACCTCTCCATTATTATTGATGTCTAGGTAAAGCTTTATGTCATCTAGAAACCATTCTTTATTTCCTTGTACTGTTACTAGATAAGCAGGTAATCTTTGGCAGAAGTTTAAGGGGTCAGTATTAAGTGTTACAGTGAAGGTGATAACATTGTGGTCAGACATAGGTAATGATGTCAGCACTACATTATCAATTTTGGCCAGTAAAGAACTGGTTACAAAGACTTTGCCTATGTTGGTCTGCGTGACGAATCTTTAAAAGTAGTGAGAATATTTCAGGGAGGATAATACTTTTATGCCATCAATGTCAATTAGGTTTCTGTCTTTTATATAATTGTGTACATGCAAGGCAACAGGGACATCGTGAAGGGCTTAGAGCTTGTAGTATCAGTGGAGGACATGATACAATTAAAATCACCTGCTAATAGTAACTCACCTTTAGACTTTAATGTTTTAATGTCTAAATGTTTTTTGCAAAGTTTTAGTCCCAATACCCGGTATCCAGTAGGTGTTTGCATAAGTGCACATCTTTTTATCTAGTTTTAGTATGACTAAAGCAAGCATACCATCATTGCTTGAGTATGACTCAACTATTTCTGGAATTCTCATTGATTTTCTGTGTAAAATTAGGACACCTCTTCTCCTGTGGTTGTAGTTTGAACTTACCAAAATCTTATAATCCTTAAAGGTTAATTTGTTTAGATCATCTTTTACTAAGTGAGAGTCCTAAATGAATGCAAAATCTGCTTAATGTAGCATTAAATATTTGTTGACACTACTCCTTTTCATGGGGTTGTACAGCCATTGACATTAATAGATATAATACATATAATGTTAAATATTATCATTTGATGGAGACTGCTAATATAAGTAAAATTGAAAAGTTTTTTTCCTTGATTCATTATGACAAATACATTTTTCAAAACTGTTATGGGCAATTTGGATAAACAAAATCCAGGCTTACCCTATCTCTCAGAGAAGCCACAAACTAACCCTCTCGTGACATCTAGTGGGAATTCCTAGCTACTGAAAGTTAATAGCAAGCAGAAGGGAAACAGCATGTACATTAAAAACTTACAAATGAAAAATTTGATTTAATATACTTTACCTAAACAGACTAAGACAAATTGATTAAGTCTAATAATTATTTGTTACTATGAGTAAATACAGGACTATAATATCATTAAAGTAGACAGGAAAAAATATGCATTTAAAACTATCATTGTCAGAAATATACATGTAATTCTTATTTAAATCTAAATATAATTCAGATTCAATAAATCACTATTTACAGTAAAACATATGCCTATAAGACTTTTTAGATAAAAATAATTGCTAAATGAATGAAAACACAGTTCAAGTGATCATTCTTGAATCTGATTCTCTGTTAGAGTTCATTGAAGAGAGCAATCTGGGAGTTAACTGAAACCTTTAGAAGCATGAGCAACTTGTCAGATTTCCATCAGAAAAGTAAGTAGGCAGGACTTTTCTAGTGAAGTAAAGCTTTTAAGCATAAATTGTAAAATGATGAATATTTAAAATAAAGGCACCAGATTACCAACCATACACAGCTATAAGATATATTAGCTAAATGGAGCACATTGCGGGAGTTCAGTTAAGTAGTAAATGTATATATAATAATATAATGTCACCACGTTCTTTTTAAATACTTAAAAGTAACACAGTAAGCATTTCTCTCTCCTGCAGTAATTAGATACTATAACACTAGGACTAAAACAGAAAGAGAAGGCACATACATGAAGAAATAAGTATAGGATATAAAAATATATATAAATATATGAGATGAATGAGTGATTTTATACCATTTCACTAGTGCTATGCCATGTATATAAACAGATAAAAGTATGAAATAGTTTGCAGTTGGATAAGATTATGATTTACTTGAATTCTGAGTACTATATATTATTTATAAAGTTAGCATTTTTGTGGAAAAGATAGTAGGAGAGAAAAAAGTTATATTACTTTCTGTGCATGATTTCACATTATTTAGAAGGGAGAAAACAAAACCTTGCATGAAATGTAAAGTTACGTATAATCATTTTTTTGTTTCTTTTTTTTTTCTTTAGTAGTGAACTCATTTTTTTTAAGCTTGTCTTTCTAAGTTCAATGAAGAATCCATGGGCTCAGGTTGACTTAAAAGGTTCACTTTTTGGACAAATGTGGATGCTTCTTTGAGAGAGTCAAAAGTTTTCTTTCCTTCTGGCAGGGATAATCTTATTCTTGCTGGGAATATGAGCTGTGCCTTGATTCCTTCCTTTTTAATTATTTTATTAGAGGGGCACATGCTCTTCATTTGGTCATTACAAGGGCTGAAAAGCTGTTGTCAAACCTGATAGTTTGATCACCAGTTTTTAATAGAGCAATAAGGTATTTGTCTTGAGTGGAGATACATTTTACAATAATAGATCTTGGATGGCTGTTTTTACTGCATACAGAAGTTGTAGTTAAAGACCTGTGTGCCATTTCTATCCCAAAGGATAGTGCTTCAAGTAAGTTTAGGATTTTAGGAATCAAAGAAGTCAGGAAATTAATCATATTGTCCCCCTCCATCTGCTCTGGCATGCCATAGATTCTTATATTGTTTCTGCTAGTTCTATTCTCAATGTCCTCTATCTTTTCAATGAGTCTGGTCAATATCTGAGTTGTTTGGCTTCTGCTACATACCTACAATCAACTGCATTACTAGCTGAGTTAAGTGCAAACTTGCAGTGTTAAAGATTGTACTGCATTTTATTTTTTTGTCTATTTAATTGTTTCATTGACTATTGTGGTCTGTGTTTCTCTGTAGTTATTTATTTTTCTATTTAATTGTTTCATAGAATACTCTGGTCTCTCTCTGTCTCTGCAGTTAGTTTCCCACCTGTCCACCCTGTTCTTGTTCTGGTATTAATCTTGGTGGTTTTGGAATTGCCCACCCCTCCTGTAAATTTGTGTTTGAGCACTCCTCCTGGGTCTATCTAATTTGCTCACTCAACCAAGTACAGTGAGATCATACTTTGACTTCAGACACTCCTACCAGTCCCATCTGTTCAGCTCTATCCCAGCTCTATTCCAGTCTAGTGTCACTAACTCATTCTACCTACTACAGATAGAACATTTGGGAAGGGCAAGCCACTTAGGTCCTTAATTTTGAATTATCTTCTGCTTCTCCTTTCTCCCTTTCCACTTTCCAAAAAAAAAAAATTCTAAGCTTGTTTTCTGCCTTTCCTGTAACTAGTCTAGTCCAGATACAGATTTGCTGTAACCAGGACTGTTTGTAAGCTTCTGAGCTCCCAAAGCCTTTCTGTGTTGGAGGGTAGCCTTCTAGCTTATCAGTGGGAGTGGTAAGCATTAGGTAGCCTACCACAAGAGTGGTTTCTGGCCCAAAAATGGTAGATTATTGGCTGTTTGGGCAGTTTTTCCATCTCTTTCAACTTTCTGGTTTAAAAGCCTGCATTTGCACTTGTTTCCCACTTTTCCTGTAACTAGTCTAGTCCAGATACAGGTTTGCGGTATCCAGGACTGTCTGTAAGCTTGTGAGCCCCCCAAGCCTTTTTGTGTTGGAGGGAAGCCTTCTAACTTATCAGTGGGAGTGGTAAGCAATAGGTAGCCTATCTATCACAAGAGTAGTTTCTGGCCCAGAAATTGTAGTTTATTGGGCGTTTGGGACGTTTTTCCATCTCTTTCAACCTTCTGATTTAAAAGCCCATGTTTGCACTTATTCCCCACCTTTCCTGTAACTAGTCTAGCGTGGATACAGATTTGCTGTATCCAGGACTGCTTGTAAGCTTTTGAGCCTCCCAAGCCTTTCAGTGTTGGAGGGAAGCCTTCTAGCTTATCAGTGGGAGTGGTAAGCACTAGGTAGCCTATCTACTACTAGAGTGGTTTCTGACCCAGAAATTGTAGTTTATTGGCCATTTGGGCAGTTTTTCCATCTCTTTCAACTTTCTGGTTTAAAAGCCTGCATTTGCACTTGTTTCCCACCTTTCCTGTAACTAGTCTAGTCCAGATACAGATTTGCTGCAGCCAGGACTGTCTGTAAGTTTCTGTGCCCCTCAAGTCTTTCTGTGTTGAAGGGAAGCCTTCTAGCTTATCAGTGGGAGTGGTAAGCACTAGGTAGCCTATCTACCACAAAAGTGGTTTCTGGCCCAAAAATTGTAGTTTATTTGCCGTTTGGGCAGTTTTTCCATCTCTTTCAACTTTCTGGTTTAAAAGCCTGCATTTGCGCTTGTTTCCCACCTTTCCTGTAACTAGTCTAGTCCAGATACAGATTTGCTGTATCCAGGACTGTTTGTAAGCTTCTGAGCCCCCCCAAGCCTTTCTGTGTTGGAGGGAAGCATTCTAGCTTATCAGTGGGAGTGTTAAGCACTAGGTAGCCTATCTACCACAAGATCCAGGTACAGATTTTTAGATTTAGCACTTGAATTTGTTTATTCATGCTCAGCGTTTGTTCAGAACTTGTTGTTAGCACTAAATAAGCTAAAATTACTACAACCCTCAACCTTCCTCTTTATCTAGAGGAAAACAGTTTTTGTACTTACTTTCCTCACTTGCTTAGAGAAAAACAGCTCTTATACTCACTTTCCTCACTTGTCTAGAGGAAAGTAGTTTTTTATTCAGGCATGTCCAGGGGTCATCTCCCAGTGTTCTCTGCTGTCTATCTAATGAATCTGGGCATCTTGGGAAAATATAGCAATTGCCTCATGTACACATTCAACCCTCTCCTCCTACCACCCAACACCACAACCTGTGAGAGATGCACTTATCTAGCCCAAATGGAGGTAAAGCTCTCTCCAACCAAGACTGAACTGGACAGTCAAGAGAAGAAGGTAAACACTTGCACCACACCACACTCATCACATTGTCCCACTAAACATACACCACCAAAATCTACACATAGAAACACAAAAACATTCACAGAGGCTCTCAGTAATAATCTGCTCAAGCAATAGAGACCTCCAAAGCAGAAATACAAGCAACCTCCACCCCCCAACACAAACCAAATGACACATAGCCCACACACTCAGTGTGCCAATAATCCACAGCCCATAAGGCAAAACAATGTACCCAACACACTATTCATAGGTGACTCTATAGTCAGGCACACTGATGTTCCACCCACTAGGCTAAACAAGGAGAAGGTTACTGTCATCTGCCTGTTGGGTGCCAGGATCAGCCACATAACCCACCCACTCAGGTCACTCCACAAGTACAAATATGACTCTGTCATTGTCCATGTTGGTTTGAACGACCTGAGATGCACCTCCCTGGACTACATGAAAAGAGACATGGAAGAGCTCTCCGATCTTGTAGCCTAGGCAGGTATGACTCTGTCCCTGAGTAGCATTCTGCTATCACCCAGAATGATACCGCAGTACAAGGACAAAATGATTGACTTCAACAACTGGCTAAGGTTCTGGTGTCATTCTAAGCGGATCCAGTATCTGTCTGCCTGGGATGACATGGTCGACAGAGCACGATGCTTTGCCAGAGATGGCCTGCACCTGTTGCCCCTGGGATTCTGGATACTGGCTAAGGGTCTTGCTGCCCCTATAGTACCTTTTTTAGGAAAGGTTCAAATGACAAATTCACCACCATAACAGGAACAGGCAAGCAAAAACTGAGGGTAATGCTACTCAATGCCAGAAGTCTAAATCTCAAAATGCACTCACTCGAGGCACTCCTTAAAAGGGAGAACATCGAGATCTGTGCATCGACTGAAACCTGGTTCAAGGCTCTAGAGAACACCCCTGCATTACCAGGCTTTAACTCATACCACACTTTTCGGCCATCTAACCTGGACCAGAACACCAAAGGTATAGGTGTGTCCATATTCATTAAGGTTATCCACACCTCCAGGCTAGTTGCTCAGCATAATGCATCCAAGGTTATCCAAGTGCAACTAACTCTGGGCAAAACTGCAATCCAAATTGTAGCTTGCTACAGATCCCCCACCATGCTCAGGATTCCCACTCCTCATTTCTTGATATACTGGAAAATATTAGGGTTCAACCAAACACCCTAATAATGGGCGATTTCAACTCCCCACCATTAACTGGGAAAACTACTCATGTACCAACTCCTTTGGTCAACGCTTTCTGGAATTCATCAATTCCAATGCCCTGGATCAACTTGTCTACACCCCCCACCAGGAGCAACAATATCCTAGACCTAGTCATTACCAACATGAGTGACTGGCATTCCACACCTAAAGTCAACTTCTTGTTGGTCAGATCCGATCATAAGCTAATCACCCTAGATATCCGCATCCCACCCCTACCCACCATTAAGGAAACCACAGTAAAAAATTTCTCCAAAGCCAGCTTCATGCTTCTTAAGACAGAAGTGGTGAACTTCATGACACCCATGCAGATGGACAATACAGTTACGACTGTTGAATTCTACACAAATGCATTCTATAACTACTTACATGAGTGCATGGATCATGCTATCCCAAACAGAACCAAGATGCTATCCTCCAAAAAAAGGAAGCCAATCTGGTGGTCCCCTGCCATAAACAAACTTTAAAACAGAAGGAAGAAACTGTTGTAAAGGAGAGTAAAATCCTATGAGTGGAGGAGCTCCCTGGTCGGCCTCAGTAAGAAACTGAGATCCCTTATAAGATCCTCCAAAGCTAGCTACAAAAACAAAATTGCCACTGATTCTAAGGGCAGCCATGAAGCATTCTATAGCCATGTCAAGAATCTCAATGGCAACAACAAATCTACTCTGAGTTACAGCACAAGGCACGAAAATTACAGAACCAACTGATATTGCCAACATCCTGGCAGATAGGTTAACTGCTAACTTTACCCCCCTCTCACCCCCTAAAGGGTCCATATCTATACAGGAAGAATGGAGAGTCCCTGTAATCACATTGATGCAGGTAAAAGCTGCACTCTCTAAAGCCCAAAACACAGAATCCAAGGGACCGGACAATATCCCAGGCTGCATTTTACATGAACTTCAGAACTAATTGACTCCCCATCTAAGCACCATGTTCAATCATAGTCTCACGTCAGGCTTGTGCCCACTGAATGGTACACAGCAACAGTTATCCCACTCCACAAAGGGGGAGCCACCACTGATCCTGGGCGCTATTGCCCTATTAGCCTGACGAGCCTGGTCAGCAAGGCCATGGAACATATCATCATGGAAATCATAAACAAAGACATTGGTAACATCCAAACTTTGGACCTCACCCAGTTCGGGTTTGTGAAAGGCAGATCATGCCTTCTGAACCTGATCGACTTCTTTGAGCCAGTCACTAAAGCTGTAGATGAGGGTAAGGTGGTTCACACAGCCTATCTTGACCTCGCCAAGGCTTTCGGCACCATCCCCTATTCTGGAATTATAGCTAAACTCACTAAATTAGGTATAAATCCCTACATCACAAGATGGGTTGCCAACTGGCTCACTGACAGAACCCACACTGCAAAAGTTGCAGACTCCAAATCTGACTTCAAACCAGTGACAAGTGGAGTACCACAGGGTTCAGTCCTGGGACCTCTCTTGTTTAGTATCTACTTCTTTGAAGTACAGGCTAACACAGAAGGCCTCTGGCTAATGAAGTTTGCAGATGACTGCAAACTAGGAGCAAAAGTCAAGTCCCCAAATGATGTGGACATCCTACAGAAGGGCCTCACTAAGACAGATGCTTGGTGACAGAGGCATGGCCTCAAGCTCAGTGCCAAAAAATGCATTGTCATCCCCCTTGGTAAAACCTCTGTACCCATGAACCACCATATAAACAGCAGTCTACTTAATGTTGAATGTGTCATAAGAGACCTTGGGACCCAGGTGGACAGTAGTCTCTCCTTTGATAATCACATTGCCACAGTAGTCAGGAAATCCTTCTATGTGGCACACCTCATCACAAAAGGGTTCTCATCCAGGAAAAAAGAGGTCATTGTTCCCCCCTAATCTGCACTCATTAGACCCATTATAGAGTACAACACCCCATTTGGAATGTACCTCACAAGACATTTGCAGCAGCTGGAAAGGCCACAGAAGTGCCTCACAAAGAGGATTACTGGCCTCAAACAGATGACCTACACTAAGTGTCTCAAAAAACTCCAGCTTTGCTCTGTAGCATATCACCTACTCTGAGGAGGTCTTTGCCTAAGATATAAAACTATGTTAAACCCAGAGCTGTTGGACATGCTACACCTAAAGAAATCCCAATCCCTCCTAGCTACACACTTTAGGGACCTAAACCTTGTCACCACAATAAACAGGACATGCTGGAGGGATAGATTCCTGTTTCAGAGACTTCCTATACTCTGGAACAAGCTACTCATTTATGTCAAGCAAAGTTCCTCATTAGCACTCTTCAAGAAAAATCTTGATGAGTGGATGGGAAATAGGAAATAAACCCCAGGGATCACTTCTGTGGCTCTGCTCGACAGGGGCACAGGAAATTAACTTTTTTGGATGGCATAAGCCAGGGAACCTTGTTGGCTAGGCTTACTTAGGCCCTTGGGCCGATAGCCTAGTACCTACCTATGAACCTATGGTGTTTTCTTGAAGAAGAAAGTCTATGTTTTTCTCTCTGTCTGTTAACCTGTAGTCTATATCTGTTACAGAATCTTCCAAAGCAGCAATCTGGGCAGTTTGTTGTTTAAGGACTTCATTTAATAAGGTTATTTGTTTGGTGGTATCTGCTTTTATATTATCCACTTTTAAGTTTAATTTGTCTATTTTACCCACCAAGTCCTGAAATGTAGTAAGGATTGCTTGTATTTCTTTCTTCATTGGAGTTTCTTGCTGAGAAAACTTGGAGCTGCTCATCTTCCTTTGTGAATGTGGTTTCAATGTCCATTCTGTTTGAAAGTTTGACAGGAAAATATGAACATTTTAGGTTAAACATTGCACCAACTTGTAGCTTACAACTTCCAGAATCTGATTTTAATAGTTTCAGGTCTTTATTGGTGAAATTAAATAAAAAGTCCTGTCAGGAGAAAATGAAGACTGCAGAGCTCAAGAACTCTGCTGCTTTCAACTTGCCATCCAAGCCATACCTCCATCACATTGATTTTCTACAGCTAACTATAACACACAGAATATTATATAAGCCAGAAAGCTGCCCTGCCTTAAAACTTGTTCTACCCCCCTGACATCCCTACCAGAAGTCTCCGTTCTGAAAATAAACATCTAATAACAGTGCACAAACCAAACACTAGAGCTGTCCATAGTCTCTACTCATATGCTACTGCTAAATTATGCAATGCCTTACCAACAAATATCCCTATCCCTATCACTGAATGCATGAAAATTTCAAGCCCACAGTAAAAACACTTTCTTAACTCTCATATATGCAACTGTTCACTGACCAATAGGTAAATCTCTCCTTCTACTTCTAATCTTTCCCACTGTTACTTAATTTCACCACTTGACTACATACCTCCTATCATCTTAGCCACTGTATTCTTATCATCCCCACTTTATATTCGTCCCTTATAGGTTCTTACTATCTGACTGTCTTTCCCTCTATTTTTCCTTCCTTTCTCTTACCAATTTTCTTCATATACCTCCTCTACTATTAACAACAGTCCAAATAGTTTTCCTCTGCTCTGCTATTTACTAGTTCTTCATAACACCTGACTGTATTGTTTTTATCCTACCACTACCGGACAACTTTTCCAACTATCTTCTCCTCTATCTATTCTACTACAGCCACCTGAGATACCAACCATCCTACTGAAACCTACTTTCAGCTGCATAATTTACTCTATGAACTATAACTACACTGACTACTTCCCTAAATTCCTTTTCCAACCTGTCCTACTAATTATCTCTACTTTATTTCCTATTATATACATAATGTCATTGTAACTCATGTGCTGAATTTATTTATTTTTCTTTTTAACAATTAACAATCTGATGTGTATGTTTGCTCAGCTTAGATTTCTCTTTGTTCAGTTTTCTTTCTGTATTATACTTGTATAATATATAAATTCTGTTAAATGATTTTTGCGGAGCTTTTCTCCATGGGTCTCTGCTTAAAATGGGCTTTTTTGCCCAATCATTGGTAAACAAATGTCAATAAATAATTAAATCAAATTTTCCCCCAGTTAGCCTTTGACCGACCAGCTTGTGCCTCTCATTGTATGTATTGCAATTTCATTCTTACCACAAAACTGTAAATGCTGTTTCGGGCAGAGAACACCAATATAAAAGTTTAAAAGTGCTCATTATAAAATATTAACATAATAAATGAATAAATAAGCACAATAAATGCAGTAAAACTTCTTTATTACAGCTCTGATCACTGTGCCTGCACTGCCTGCTGATCATCATCCCCCTTCCAACCAGTTGTCCTATTCTTTCTTCATCAGTAGGTCGAGGGTCATCAGTCACAAAGTTATCAAGGGTAGTTCAATGTTTTCTTCTTTATGCAGTCCTAATGTCTCCACATTTGCAGTTGGTGTAGTCCTAATGTCCCCACATTGCATCTGGTGCAGTCCTAATGTCCCCACATTGCTCTTAGTGCTAGCAAGGGGGAGGGAAAGTGCAATGGGTTGACCTCAAAGGATGTTGCCTCACTTCCATAAGGGACATTGCAATCAGCCAACACTGATGCATACAACAAAGAAAAGACGGTGGTTTCCAACAGCCAAGAAACAAGAATCATAGAAGTGGCTTTCATCCAGCTTAATTACTTAGATGTAATTGATACTGCTAAAAATGTTTATAGAGGTTACCAGGGTCACTGCAGCCTTTTATTAAATAGTGTGATGCTTTATCAGAAAAAAAAAAATCAGTAATTTTTACATACGGAATGTTCTACTTACATAGTCTTTTCAAAACTATGAAGTCCATTGCATATTATTATGAAGATGCTACAGGCTATACTATATCATTACAAATTAGCACATCTCAGCTCTGCCATGCACTCAACTTTGTCTCAAGCCTCAACTACACTTTTGATGTGCCAGTGTTATATGATACAGCATATCTAATCATGCATTTTCCTTACACAGCATCGTTATGGCAATGGAAGTTTTAACACACAGCTTCACCTCTCCCAGGACTTACACTACATCAATAAACAACAACTTGGCATTGGATTTTCTTTTGGATGACATACTTTGCTCACAAGATGGAATGTGTGTGACCAAAAAAGAACAAATCTAGTAAAACCTACCTCTAGTTGTGTAGAATTGCTGTTATTAAATATTTTTACTGGTGAGGAGTCAAGCATTGTTTTTTCTTTAACTATTCTTTATTGGTGTTTTGGTTGTAATGTTAATCCATTTTAAAAAACAGCTGTGTGTGTTGAAGTAACAGTTATAAGTTAGCTGTTCAAATTTCATTAACTTAGCTAATAGATGTTAGCTCTGCCTGTTGCCAAAGTAAATACAATGGGGATATATTACAACAATATGAGCATCCCACAGAAAAACAGGACAAACAATATTTAATGTGCATTTATGGTAAATTCTTCAATAATCCTGTTACCACATGAACTTTTGAATGCGTCGTTCCGATGCAGAGGAATGCATCCATAATTAATATAATCGACTCCAAGGTTAGTGCAGATTTGGATAAGGGTATCTTTTCCATTGCACTGACCCCTTTTAGTTAATATGTCTTTTGATGAAAAGTCCAAGAAACAAGAATCACGGAAATGGATTTCAGCCAGTTTAATTACTTAGATATCTGTTTTTTTTTTTTATATACAGATTTCTTCTTTAAATAATTACTACATCTCACAGGTGGTTTATTTAAAAAAACTCTATAATATGCTGAATATTTATAACTTTTAAAATGGGAGTAAAGGTTCAGTTGAAAAACACACAGATCAAAATGACTTTTGATAAAGATAATCTCCAATGAACACCTTTTAAGGTTAATTTCCCAGTGTGTGTATGTGTGTGCGCGTGTGTGTGTGTGTGTGTGTGTGTGTGTGAGAGAGAGAGAGGTGTGTGTGTGTGTGTGTGTGTGTGTGTGTGTGTGTGTGTGTATACACGTGTACTTGTGAGTCTGTGTTATATTTGCCATATAGCTGTCATAAGTGCTTATTTTATAGAGCGTAGCATTATGAAGTTTTGTGTGGTTTGCAAATAGAATGCTCCTTGCTTATACTTATATTTCCCTATTCAGCTGATTGGCAAGACATCTGTCATTATATTTGAATGATCTATGCTTGAGGTATGATTCTGAGAGTTTGGTTACAGTCATGTTACCATTCAGAAGCATGACTGATGATATTTACATTTTGAATTTTTTAAATATATATTTTATACCAGCTGTTAGGCAGTAAATACATAAGGCAGAGCATACAGTTTGGATATCTGTGATGACTGTTCCATTACTAAGTAGCAATGTAATATGGATGCTGTTTGTTTATTTTTTCAGGCATGAATGAAATGATTCATAGCAATGTAGCTGCCTTTTATGCATGAGTAAAACTGCAATTTACACATGGATAATATGCCTGTTTTAGCTAATCAGCCTTGATCAGAGTCCTGAACCATCTTATAATAAATGATAATATTCAGCCTGCCATGCTTAATGTTTCTTTATATTTAAATGCTTCTATTTCACCTGTTATTCTAAATGTAGCTACATTTTTCTTCTCAGTACTATGGCAGTTCTTCCAATTTGTTTTGCAGACTGCCTTTTCTCTTTCATGTCATCTGATACAAGTGTTCTCATACTTTTAGAAGCTTTCACATCCTAAAACCCGGTAAGGAAATTTCTGTTATACAGTGAATTCCTCTAAAATGGGACTCACTTCCTGTAAGTTATATTTGAAAGAAGAAATTGCTGCATATTTGATTTCAGAATTATTATAGAAGAAACTATTACTTTTCTTAAATAATGGCCTAGTATAATGCCTGTTTCAAGATGTCTGGCATCCGCTGTTCTTCTTGATGTACTCGCGCGCTGCGCGCAGACATCAGAGTTGGCAAAAAGCAGCAAGAAAGATCTCCGTTTTTTTTTTTTTTTTTTTTTTGTTATAAATTTAATGATTAGTTTTAAAATAAGTAAACAAAACGAAATGTCCGAGTTTATTTGTGTATATTTTATTTGTGTAAAACCCTCTTGCTTTCTTGCTTTTTTTAAAACCTGTCTCGCTGTGTTATGGGGGTTTAGTATGAGTGAGCCAGCAAATAAAAATAAGCAACGGGATCTCCGTTAAATATGTTCCGCAGTTGTTAAACCCCAAATTTAACATAGCTTTCCATTAGTATAAATGGTATAAATTACATTAACATACAGCAAAAAATTAAATTCCACTAACATGTGGCATGTTAAGGTTATACTGGACTCTGCCTTTTAATTTTTATCAGAATATGACATGGAAATTGTAAAGTGAATACAATTTTCTATCTTCTCTTGGAGGAAAAACATTAAGGTATACTTTATTAATAGCATAAATTGACAAGAGGTTTGACTGTGATTCAACAAGAAAGAGTTTGATAGATCATTTTCTTCTAGAAAGTGAGACCTCAAAAGTACTCTTCCAGTATGAAAACTATTTTTCAGAACTGAACAATTTTGTTCCACTCTGAAAGGCTTATCCACTCCCCTGTAAACCACAATGCAGGGGGTCTACACTATACAGATGCCTGTGCCCACATCCAACCCCCCCTATGTGCTTTAAACAAAACAGAAACTACTGTGTTGTAGGTAAACAACATATCTGATATCAGTAGTTTGAAAGGTAAAGAGTCAATTTCCTGGAAAGCACTTTTTGGGAACATGTTACCATGAGACTAATATATGAAGAATTATAGCTCATTAAATCAAGTGACTAAATCAAATCACCTAGTGCCAGTTCTTTAATACCATGGAGTGGCGAGCTCTTGAGATGATTTGATGCATACTTTCCTATCTATAATGTATTCTGCATCATAGTTGAAGCCTAAAGAGGATGGTTTATACAACTCTTCCTCTGATAGGCACCACCTACAAACCTCTGCTGCTGCCCATGACTCCCTTTAATTTTGGGCGAGTTGAGGTGGAAACACTCAGCATGTTTTTGTGAGATTTGGGGTAGGCAGGTTACAGATTTGGGGTAGAGTACAAAGACACAGGAAAAACATGCATATTCCACATACGCATTGTTCAGAGATCAGGAACGGACCTTGTATCTTGTGCATGAGAGACAAATGCCTTGTAAATTATGCAGTGTGTTTCTTTTTTCATCTCATCAAACCATGTGACCATAGGATTTTCATATCAGGATCGTCATCTTTGGGCTAATGTGTTGATTTATTTGTGACAAAACTGGTTACAGATCTACCTAACTTACATTAAAGTCAAATGAGGTGCTGACATTTAAACAGCATGTTCAAGGGATAGCATATAAAGCTGGACATGTTCAAGGGATAGCATATAGCATATAAAACTGGCCAGCATAATCTTCGAAGGCTCTGTAAGGAGTGATAGGTTACTATAATTTGAGCAGTCCCTTAGGAAAACAGGAAAAAGAAAATGAGATATTTCAACATTTCAGAAGGGATAAATAAAGGGGAGATTATGTCTGAGAAAAATACCTTTCAGGGCAAATAGTATACAATGAGTAAAAGGTAAGCAGGGATTCACAGGTTTGTTGGTTTGATACCAAGCAATAATAAGACATTTGATGCCTAGCCACTGCAGTTCCACATGTATTCCCAACTGCTTGCCGCCTCCCTAGCTAACGGATAAGGAATGCTAGGCCTGGAGAGAATTTTTGTTTGCCATCCTTCCAGTCATCTAAATTACATTTGAAGGTAGTAAAAAAAGAGGAGAGGAGGCAGGTGTAAAGATTATTAGGGAGGAACAGAAAAAGCAATCATAGGACATGGTGTAGACTAACTACCCCAAATGACAATGCATTGGCACGGACTGTAGTTCTCTGAGGAACCTACCCAAAACATAATTCCTGTGGATGCAGTATTTGTGGACTTGAGTAAGATCTGTGTTTCACAAGAATACAGTTTGGAAAAAACAAAAACCTAAAAGATACAGGACTAGGAAATATACATATAAACTGCCTAGCTGAATGGAGGTAAAAGCGACAAACAATGTGATGCCAATACAGGGTCCTCTACTGGAGTCTGACACAAGCAAAACATGTGTGTAACATTATTTACTGTGGAAAGAGAGTAAGATGAACCCTTGTTTGTGGATGTAGCCTAACACAGTTTGTGGCACACACAGACAGGTGACCACTGGATGTAACAGTGGTGGAGATGAGGGGGCAGATACATGGGTGACTTCTATGTTAGTAGTAGTAGTACTGCTGTGATAAGTTGCTACAGACTAGATGTGGGTATTTGTTATCATGGTTTGACTCAAATTTCCTGTGCAGCATGACACTGCAGTGTCAAAGACCTGCAGAAATTTGGGGTACATTTCCAGAAAACATATGTCATGTATTAAAGCATATGTCATGACAACAATGAAGCCTCATCTGGAATACTAGGTTCCATTCTAGGTGCCACTTCAGAAGACAGATATCAAACTGACTCATTGTACAGTGATAATAAACTTTTGCTTGTTAACTGGAACCAACAGGCACAAGTGCTTGTTTTCAGAGGTGACTCAACAGCATTGTCTATTTAAGTGGCTTAAGCTGAGTCATGTACTATGTATGTGGATACTTGGGGAAGTGAACCTCAAAACTACAGGCTGAAGCTTGCTATGTATGCAGTTACTTGGGGAACTGAACCTCAAAACTACAGGCTGATGCTTGTGAGAAGCTCATAGCAATAGTCCTGTGTGCCAAACTGACGCATTAAAGTACTTCATTTATTAAAATGGCAGAGTACAGAGCATGAAATTGCTGTGATTTGCTATATACTGACATCATACACAAATAAGGTGAAAAGAAAAAAGGAGGCTGTAATATGATGCACTACATAATGTCTCAGCAAGTAGGCAGTCTAAATGCAAAGAGAAAGATGGATATAAGGACATAGAATATAACTGGAGAGGAACTTAATACCGACATCAGAAAGTATTACTACATGGAGAGAGTGGCTTCACCCTGCAACATATAAGTAAAGAGAGAGGTGGTATGTAGGGAGTAGATGGGTCAAATGTGCCTCAAAATGATGAAAGGGATTGTAGTGGAAGGGTGGGGCAACTGTGGTGGTAGTTGCAATAGTATGACAGATTAAACACACCTGAGCTCTTATGTCAGCATTTCCTTACATTTTTATGATGGCGGACAGGGTACTCATTGGAGAAATGAAACAACATTTATTCACAGAACAGCAAGATCTAGGCACAAGCTACAAAAGGAAGGACTAGTTTTCAAATGGTAACTAGATAAAGCTTTCTGTGCTTTAGATGTCCAATAAAAGAGGTAATATATGTTTTTATATCCTGCTATTTATGTTGTTGAAAGTGCATAGGCATAGTTACTAATGTTGGATTTCTACATGCTTTTCTAGGTGGTTCAAATACCGCAGAAGTAATACTTTCCACTGGATGCTGTAAGCAGCATGAGTGAATGATTTTATTGCTATATTCTCTCTCTCTCCCTCAACCCCACCTTCGACACACAAGCATACTTTCTGTCTAGTCTTCCTGAAGTGTGTCGAGAACTGAAGCTATTCTCAGGTGAAATGAAACAAATTCCAATTTCTTTACTTATCTGATTGGCTAAACACAAATTACAGTAATGGGAGCTGTTTAGGAGCAGCTCAGAGAGATTAGAAGTATAAATCCTAGAAAGGAGGTCCTTCTGCTGCAGTTGGCATTATTTCTGCTGATGTGCTATTTCATACATGTATCTGGAAAGAAGAAAACTTCACCAGAGGAGCTCTAGCCTGTTTAATCCCCTTTCTATCTGTGTGAACACCAGTAGCAAAAATACAATTTGTTTCTTAAATTATACCAACCACAGTTCAATAAGATGATAAGCCATCCTATCTTTTGAAATCCCTACCATCTGAAGCCTAAGACACTTAAAAAATGATTGTAATATTATTGATGAAAATAAAATCAGACATCGACAATGCATGGATGTCACATGACCAGTAGAAAGTGATTATAAAACCAACAGGAGAAATGGTTTTTCAGAGTGTATTTTTGAAATGCATAGGTTTTTCCTTCAAACTGAAAATGATTGGCATTTACTATCAAACTGACAAAGTCAGAAGACGTTGACTTTTTAAAGTCATAAATACTTAACAGTACCTGATGCCAGGAAGCAATTTATCTAGTGGCTTAATTTAGGGAGTTAGGTTAGAAAATAGCGGGGCCATACAGCATTCAATGGATGTGATTTAAACTCATTTCCTGAATGTAGTGAGTAATTTCCCAAGGAGAAGGCATGTTTTTGTTTCACTGCAAATGTGCTGTCAAATCATGTCTGAATAATTTTGACATCAGACAGAGCTATATTTTACCCCAGTTACTGAGGTACTAAAAAATTATGCTACTTACAGAAGCAAATGTCAAGCTTGGAGGTCCACTAGCTACACTGAAACACTGAGACTATAAACACAAGCTGAGTTCTTGTCAATACAGTCATGAACAATGGATTAGAGGGGATTAGAACCTTAGAGCATAGAAAGTATCGATGGTTTGGAGAGTTTAACTTGGCAATACATTTTTAACCCCTTTATCTTAATACTGCAGATAATTCCTTAACATCACAGTTTGAGTAGCAGGAAGTTAAAATATAAACTGAGCTTGTGATCCAGTATATTTCAACACAGTTTTAGGCATTCATTCCTTGCATTTATTTACTAATTGGGTATGGAATAGTATCCTTCTGTTGACTAAATATGCCCTGACCTATCCAGCATATCCACAGTTTGTAAACCTCCTTAATCTATTAGTATCCTAATACATTCTACATTATGTACAGACATGCTTTCACATTCTGCAGGTGCATAACACACTGCAGGCCATGCATGTATCAGGCTTTGCTTTAATGGTAACAGTGGCATTCTACTTTGTGCTTTATTCCACATGGTGCCTCAGGATGTAAATAAGTGTCTACAATGTCCATATTTATAATGGGTTATGTTGCCTAAATTCGATGCAGTGGTGCAGCGGTTAGCATTGTTGCCTCACAGCAAGAAGTTCTCCAGTTCGATTTTTGGCTGAGGTGCTGTCTGTGTGTCCTCCCTGTATTTGTGTGGGTTTCCTTTGGACGCTCTGGTCTCTTCCCACATTCCAAAGACATGCATCTGGAGTGTTTCTCCCTAGCCCTCCACTGAAAATAGGCTCTGGCTGGCCCAGTCGGACTTTCCTGGTAAACAAATAAATACATGCATCAGACTTTCTGAGAAATGTTTTTGGCATCTTCCAGCATCTGTAAGAGTGGAGTGAGCCTTAACTAAAACCATGTCATTATGAGTAGTAAAAGAGTTTTCTTTACATGTACAATAAATCACATGAAACCAGACTAGGGTTTTCAAACAGGAAAAAGATTATGAAGAATAAAATGAAAAGCGAAATGCTACCAATAGTTTGCATTGCCCTACTAATTTTTGAAATTTGCAACATGTACAATACCATTTAACCATGTTAATGCCAAAGGCCAAGTTCACTTTTTCTATCAGCCTCCAGAAGTGTCTGTCACCTGATATTAGTAGTATTAAAAAGCAGGAAGTTGATGGGCATATTAGTACCAATAGCAGGCTGAGCTGGGGGACTGGCCTCCTGCTGTGGGCATCAGCTGTGGTATGCGGTATCCTAAAGTTAGGAGACCATAGATCACAGACTCAGACTGCACACCATATAAAGACTAGCAACTCAATGCTGTTAAAAAAATGGCTCTAGATGATTCAGTCGTGCTGACTAATGTCACCAGAAATGTGTATGGGTATTTGAGAATAAGTGGGTTAAGGACTCAGCCTTCCCCAACCTACACCAGGGAACCATGCTAAAGGTGGGAGGAGTGTATGAGCCCCTATTGACCAGTCTGTGGTTGCTATTTAGCCCCAGCAACCCTGGGTTAATATGGTACTGGCCAGCAGATGTCCACTTGCCAAGCTTGGGTTACCTGGGTTAGCTCTATTCAGTAAAGCTGGACATAAAATCAGTCAACTTGTTAATGTAGGGTCATTGACAGGACATGGCTTGGAAGTGGATGACATGATGGTAAGGAGGAAGCTGGACATCCAATGTATGCAGGAGGCAAGATGGAAGAGCACTGGACAGGACATTGGACATGAACAGGAAATTCACCCCGGGGATCACGTCAGTCACCTTGCCAGACAGGGGTCCAGGGAAGTAAATACTGTGGGAAGAAAAAGCCAGGGAATTGTTATGGCTAGGCTTGTATAGGCCCTAGGGCTGATAGCCTAGTACCAACCTATGAACCTATGAAGCTACTGCAGCAGAGCCACTTAGCTTGGGATCCACTACTACTACTATCTATTACTCAGGAGGAGGGCAGGCTAGAAATGGTGTCAGAATTGTGGTGAGAGAGAGGCTTCAGAAGACAGTGAAGATTTCATCAGCATTAGTGACAGACTCATGGCAGTCACACTCTAGTGTAATGATAGGGCAGTATTCATAATCTCAGCCTATGCCCCACAGCAGGGTTGTGATAGTGAAGACATGAGTGCATTCAGACTGCAGTTACAGGACCCATTAGATAAAATAGGACAAAAGGAAATGGTGTTGATAATGGGTGACCTGAATAAACATATTGGGGCAAAATAGAACAGGATATGAGGACTACCAAAAGAGTAAACAGAATCCAGTCAACAAAAAATTTAAATCTAACACACTTTAATAATCAGTATATAATCCGTGTAAAATCCAAACATAAAACCACCAAGTTTAAATCCAAAGAATAGATAAGTGCTTTCATTTCATTACTATCAAAACTTCATCAGATAACAGTCATTGAATTAAAAAGTTATTTTAAAGGTTTTGAGATTGACATGTTCCAGAGTGACCAATCATCTCAAGCAAAATCGACACACCCCCAAAAAGGAAAACATGCATTTAGAACATTATAGACTGCATCTTGCTAACCAGTTATTGGAAATAATAATAAAAGAAATAAAAATCATAATTAGACAATAAATTAGAAATAATAATAATAATGACATATATAAATAAAATCATCTTTTTAATGCCTTGTATTTTAACATGGGTAATATGCTAGCCTTCTCATTTAAACCAGGCCAGCAATATGCATATCAATAAATTTGCCAGTAAATTTTTCTCATTTCCAACTTTAATTTCCATGGGCCACCCCTTGGGTCAGTTTTTATCTGTTTCAAGATAGTAACTTTAAAGTATGATCAAGATATTCCAAAACGTGCTTATACAGTGCATTGGTGTTTTTACATTTCCTCATATAATATAGATGTTTAAAAAATCCTTTTATGGAGTTTTTGTTTAGTTTTTCCAATATAATAACCCTCACATTGCTGACATAGTGCAATATAGATGATTGCCTTGCTTTCACAGTCCAGCCTGTGGGATATTTTAAAAAACTAACCCTTAATCAGGAATCTATCCCATTACTATGAATTTACAAAATGAACATCTACCACAATTGAACAAACCTGGTTTGGCCCTCGTAATAAGTTGCCCACCCTCAAATAAATTTTTGAAGGTAGGTCCTTTCCTAAATACTATTTTGGTTACCTGCCCCACTTTCACTCTGAGGGCTCTATCCGCTTTCAGCAAAACCCAGTCTTAGCATCACATATAGCCTGGATAATTCTTGTATCAGATTTATACTGAACAAAAATCCCGGTCAGACGTTTACATTTACTATCTCTATATGAGGACTGCCTGTGTCCACATGGGTTGGGGCAACAGGAATAAAGAAAGATAAGCCATTCTAGTCTTCTGTCTGGGAAATGGCTTGATGGTGGCCAACACATGGTTTAGCAAGAGAGAAAGTCAAACAATCACATACAGTAATGGCCAACATGCTACTCAGGTAAACTTCTTATTAGTAAGGAAAGGCCACTGGGTTAGAATCAGCTATTGCAAAGTCACTCCCAGTGAAACAGTTGTCCCACAGAATAAACAACTGGTTACCACAATCAGTGGCAAACAGTGGCCAGAGAAAGCTATAATGTCATCAGAGACTAATATGAAGACCTAGAAGTTGATAGGAGAGAAATCACAAGTTCAAATAATTATTCAACGCTATAGTACCTCAGGAGGAAGATGAAATAGGTGGATTTGAAGAAGAATGGCAGCACCTAAAACAACATGTGTGATGGCTATAGAACAGATAGGTGGTTGAGACAGGCATGGAAATAAGCTATACAAGAAAAGCAGGTAGGGGAATGCAGAAGTCCAGGAAGTTATCAAAGGAAAGAAAGAGTGCAGTAAAAAGTAGAAGATAGCAAAGGCAAATCAGGCTAAGAGGGAGTACTGGGTGGCTTAAAAAGAGGCTAAAAAGGAGTTACAATAGCAAAGAACAAGGCATCACAGGCACTCTACCAGCTTCAGAAAGTGACTTAATAGACATCACTAAGAAACTCTATCAGGTTGTAAAGCAAAGACAGAAAGATACGGAAGATAGTCAGACAAAAAAAAGGAGACAATCTGGTGAAGATGATTTAGGTAAGACAGGAAGAAAGCAAGAAGAAACAAAGGCATCCAGCAAGGAGGTGGATGGATTGTGTGAGAGAAGACCCAGAAAAGTCAGGCATGAATATCGAAGAAGGTAGCAGTGGCACTGAAATGAAAGAGATGGTGACAGCTAACATGTCACCCCGACCTCATGTAGAAAGTGGGACAAAAGTGGGTTGATGATGATGATAAGACATCTATAACTTACAAAAGGTTGTGGCTTATGGTCTCACAACAGAATAACCAGGAGTGCTTTTAGACATGATATGTTTATTCCAAGTGAATTTTACATTACGGTGTAACCTTATGTGGACACCATCTATTGCTGATGTCTGTAATGACAGGTGTAGTTTAAAAACACACCTGAATAAGAGACCTACTGTGTTAATACTACAAAATATTTCTAAGAGCTTTTGAAATAAAAAAAAGTTATTCTAAAAGCTGTATTATTAGCAGTATAAATCATGTATACCCTTATCAATCTACCAAATAATATATGTTTATGAAAAGTTCAATATACACAGACACAATTTCTATCTTCTTACATAACCTCTACATAGCTGACTTCTTAAATTTATAAATGAAACAAAGTAATATTCTTAATTTTCAATGAGTTATTGTAATAGAAGTAATTTATAATCATATTTTACCTTTCTAATATTTAAACATGGAACACATTTTGTTTTAGTACTCTTAAATGCAAAACTCCTTTTATTTTATTTTCAGCTGTAATCATTAAATCACAAATATATGTCAAATGCATAAAAAGTTTTTTTTCATTTGTTTTAAATATATCTGACTTTTATGCTTCTGCTGTATGTAATTCTTCATTTGTATGAAACTTCTTTTCTTATAGGTTCATAGGTAAATACTAGGCTATCTGCCCAAGGGCATCTATAAGCCTAGCCAGAATGTGTTGGCTTTTGCCACCCCCTTAGATTAGTTCCCTGTGCCTCTGTCCAGCAAAGCCATTAGTTCCCTGTGCCTCTGTCCAGCAGAGCCACTGCAGTGATCCTCGGGTTAACATTTTGGTTTTCCATCCACTCGTCAAGGTTGCTCTTGAAGAGTGTTAGTGAGGGGCTCTCCCTAATGCAGATTGGAATTCTGTTCCAAAGCATGGGGAGTCTCTGGGACAGGAATCTATCCCCCCAGCATGTCCTGTTTATCATTGTGGTGAGGTTTAGATCCCTAGAGCATGTGGCTCTTGTGGATTTGTTTTTTTTTAGGTGGAGCATGTCCATCAATTCTAGGTTGGGCATGACATTGTATGTCAGGCAGAGATCACCTCTGAGTAAGCGGTATGCAACCGAGTACAGCTGGAATTTCTTCATTCGAGCTGCATGGGGCATCTGTTTGAGGCCAGTAATCCTCTTGGTGAGGTACTTCTGTGGTCTTTCCAGCTGTTGCAGGTGTCTTGTAAGATACATCCTAAATGGGGCATTGTACTCTATGATGAGTCTGATGAGTGATGAGCAGAGTGGCACAATAACCTCTTTTGTTCTAGATGTGAACCCTTTTGTGATTAGGTGGGCCACATAGAAGGATTTTCTTACCACCTTGGCAATATGATTATCGAAGGAGAGATTAATATCTACTTGGGTCCCCAGATCCCTTATTACATTTTATATGTTTAGAGGACTATCACGTATTTGGTAGTTCACAGGTATTTTGTTTTTTCCAAAGGGGATGACTATGCACTTTTTGGCATTTAGCTTGAGGCCATGATTTTTACACCAGGTATCCGTCTCAATGAGACCCTTCTGGAGGATGTCTGTATCAGCCGGAGAGTCAATTATGGCTCCCAGTTTGCAGTCGTCTGCAAACTTGGTCAACCATAGTCCTCCTGTGCTTGCCTGTACCTCTGAGAAGTATATACCAAACAGGCATGGTCCCAGGACTGAGCCCTGGGGGACGCCACTTCTAACCGGTTTAGAGTCGGACCTAGAGCCTGCTACTCTCACGGTGTGGGTTATATCCGTGAGCCAATTGGCAACCCATCTTGTGATATAGGGGTTTATATTCAGGCTGGTGAGCTTGTCTATAATACCAGAATGGGGAATGGTGTTGAAAGGCTTTGTGAGGTCTAGGTAGGTTGTGTGGACCTCCTTTTTATGAATGAAACTATCAAAGTTATCACTCTCTGTAAATTGTGGAAGAAATTTACTGACCTTTATTGCTTCTGGGGTTCAGTTACTCCCTTCCCCAATACGTCCATGACCCTGGCGAAGAGTCAGCATTTCCTTTTTATGTTGCCTCTGTCTCTCATTTTCCTTAGCTTACAGATGACTCCATCTCTCTACTGATTCTAATTCCATTTGTTTCTGTTTCTCATCTTCTTCAGCCTGTAAATGCCTTTCTCTCTAGTTTCTAAGTTTATTGCTTGAATATTCCTGTAATTTGATATGATTTGCTATGTTTGTTTGTTATAATTGTGTGCAGCTTTTCTCTCTGTCTCCACTGAAAAGGGCTTTCTTCATAGTCAGACCAGAATCACATGCAACTAATTAACTAGCTAACAAAATTTCCATGCTAATTATTTTGGTTAGAGGGTGACATATTAACAGCTAGCATCTAGATGAGATTAAACAGATATGCATTTAAAAACTTTTGTTTAGATATATCTTGCAATTATTTTGTTAGTTTATTAACTATTAGTACATATTTGATTCACTATGTTTTTATGAACCTTTCTGCCCTGTCTTACATACACCGATTACAAATATCTGGTAAATCTTGTTTAAGAATGTTGTTCTACACACAATATCACTTGAATTCATTCTTGTCAGTAATTTAACTGGCATAAAAATAGGGAGATAGGTGAATACTGGGGGAAAAAAATGTAATACTCAAACATTTAAATATCTTCAAGGTCCTTCAGTAGGATTCTGTCCAGAAGGTCACTGATCAAAAACTTTTATTTTGGATCCACAAACAAAACTAACAAAGTCAAGTGGCAGAAGCTTGCTGTAAGCTCATGTTTTTCTTTGCTCGCACTGCCTGCTGATCAATAGGGCCCATCTTAGCCAATCAGCTGTTATATTTCCTCATCTCCAGGGGTGAGGGTTAGCCAAGATGGGTCATCATGTAGGCAGCTATCAGTGGTGCCTCAAGATTTCTTTCATGTCTCCCTTCTCCCTTGCAGCCAGTTAGCCAGAAAGTACCCATAGGTGGGGTGTGCAATGGGACATCAATGTTGTTTTTTTCCTTACTTCCCATAAGGGGAGACATCAGTAGGACTGCTAGCAACATAAGAGCCCATAGTTGGTGCCCCAAGTATACACCTGGGAAACAAATTCACATTCATGTATCCTTTTTTCATGTGACCATCCCCCCAGGACAGATGCACCCATCCTCCCTGCCTGTGCCATAAAGTGCATGAACTGTTAGTTGAAATCATATGACTAGGTGATAGCCAGGGCTTTGTCCCTCTACACCACTGGTCTAGACTTTGATTCATTTTCAAAGGCCGTGCAAAAATATGAACAAAAAGAATACCCTTTTCCTTTAAGGATGTGAAACCATAACATTAGAATAGTTTAGCAGTTAGCGGCTAAAGACATGCAGAAGGACCTACCCTTTCTAAAGAATTTTTTTTTATTATTAGTGAGGTTTGACATTGAATTATTTATCTTCATACATTTGGAAGTCGACTTTATGTTGATTTCTAGGTGTAAAATATTTATTTGTATTTATAAATATGAAGTCATCCTAATAATCCCAGAAAATAATTATTTTTTTTTTAGTTATTCTTGAAATTATGTATTAGTTTTAGGGCTCAGTTAAAGTTTTCATTCATGTAGAAGCAGGGGTCATGTTTAATATCTGTTCTAGCAGCTGGAACATTACTAAACTTGCAGGAAGACGATTTGATCTTTTTTGTGGTGGGATGTAGTGCTAAGGTGACCACATGGTTACAAAGATTAAAGACAAAAGAAAAAAATATATTCAATCAATTACCTCAGCTATTTTAAATAGTGATTTAATACACATTTGCCTAAAAAAATGTAATCCACAACATATGTCAGTTTTTTTTTTTTTTGCAAAATGATACCATATCAGGGTGTACCCACAATGCATACTCTCACTTTTATTTGAATAAATACTTCAGACTGGCTGTGCAAAAAACTTTATACTAGTTTAGCTGAGTAGAAAAAAACTTTAATCGAATGCTTGGTCTGATGAGTGTATATAGAGCAGGTAAAGCACTGCTAGTATCAATAAATTCAATGTCAGAAAGTCAAAAATGTCTATATGGTCAGTAAAAAAAAATCAATAAAATATCTGTGTCAGAAAACAATTATCCAGTATTATCCATCCATTGTCAAATGTGCTAGATTGGATGCAGCTGTGCTCAAAGGATCAGAATGTGTTATGAGTCATAAAACATTTTTAATGCTTCAAGTGCACCTTGCACCATCTGATATGGGGATGTGCCCCCTACTCACCCCTATACATTATATAATTAGTTCCCTGCCTGCACAGCTACAGAGAAAAGGAAGCTACATGGATTGTATCAAAGCTCAAGTACTTATGTTTCTCTGATGCCTTCTAAATGTCAAAAAAAGAAAAATATTTTTGGGAAATACAGTGCTCAAAACCACATAATTCAGGAATATTAGTCCAGAAAAAAAAGAAAAAAAAATCTATCTATGTATGTGTATATATATATATATATATATATATATATATATATATATATATATATATATATACATACATATGTATATATATATATATATATATATATATATATATATATATATATATATATATATATATATATATATATATATATATATATATATATATATATATATATATATATATATATATATATATATATATATATATATATATATATATATATATATATATATATATATATATATATATATATATATATATATATATATATATATATATATATATATATATATATATATATACATACACATATATATATATATATATATATATATATATATGTATATATACATATATATATATATATATATATATATATATATAAAATATATATCTATATATATATATAATCTATATATATATATATATATATATAGATATCGGTAGCTTATTTTATATAGCTTAATGACATTATATTTTTCTAGCTTCATCCTATCTACCACTACACTGGAAAGCCAAGTACAATGCTGAGTACTACATCAGTGTTACAGTAGGCTTTCACATACTTGCATTCTTCACAGTTAAGTAATATTATCTGAAGTCAAACACAAATACTTATTTTCTCTTCTGAGTTAGAACAGACACAACAAGGCCTAATGTTTGTATCTTTTTAGTGTCTGTCCTTGTTACATTGTATCACAGATGTGTCAGTGCCTCTTCTCCCTATTACCTTGGAAACAGAAATAAGAAGGGGAATTTTCCCAATGTCTAGGCCAAATTTCCCCTAGTTAATGTGAATACTAATATGGGTTTCCAATGAGAAGAGGCCATATACCTAGTGGGAATAACCCAGTCAACAACACATACATACATAAATAATTAAATAAATAAATAAATAAAATAAGTTGTGAAATCACAGACAGGTTAAAACAGCCCTCTCCAAAGCCAAAAACACAGCATCAGTGGGATCAGACGGTGTCCCAGGCTGCGTCCTACACAAGCTCAAAGATGAACTAACCCCTCACCTAAACACACTGTTTAAACTCAGCACCTCCACAGGATATGTACTCATAGAGTGGTGCACAGCAATGGTTATTCCACTCCACAAAGGTGGAGCCACAACAGACCCCGGGAACTATTGCCCTATAAGCCTGACTAGCTTGGTCTGCAAGGCTATAGAGTGCATCATCATGGAACTCATTAACAGAGACATTGGGCACCTCCAAACACTGGACCCTACCCTGTTTGGCTTTGTTAAGGGCAGATCATGCCTCCTAAACCTGGTGGACTTCTTTGAGACAGTTACCAAGGCTATAGATGAAGGAAAGGTGGTACACACAGCCTACCTAGACCTCACAAAGACCTTTGACACCATTCTCCATTCAGGTATGATAGACAAGCTCACCAGCCTGAACATAAACCCCTATGTCGCAAGATGGGTTGCCAACTGGCTCAAAGACAGAAGCTACATGGTGAGAGTTGTGGGAACTAGGTCTGACTCTAAATGGGTTAGAAGTGGCGTTCCCCAGGGCTCAGTCCTAGGACCCCTCCTGTTCGGCATATACTTCTCAGAGGTACAGGCAAGCACAGGAGGACTATGGCTGACCAAGTTCACAGACAACTGCAAACTAGGGGCTATAACTGACTCTCCAGCTGACACAGACATCCTCCAAAAGGGTCTCACTGAGACGGATACCTGGTGTCAAAATCATGGCCTCAAGTTAAATGCCAAAATGTGCATAGTCATTCCCTTTGGAAAAAACAAAGTACCCACAACCTACCACATAGGTGGTGGTCCCCTAAATACAGAAGATGTAATAAGAGATCTGGGGACCCAAGTAGACAGTAATCTCTCCTTTGATAATCACATTGCCAAAGTGGTTAGAAAATCCTTCTATGTGGCCCACCTAATCACAAAAGGGTTTGCATCCAGATCAAAAGAGGTCATTGTGCCCCTCTACTCATTATTCATCAGACCCATCATAGAGTACAATGCCCCATTTGGGATGCACCTTACAAGACACCTGCAATAGCTGGAAAGACCACAGAAGTACCTCACCAAGAGGATCACTGGCCTCAAACAGATGCTCTATGCAGCTCGAATGAAGAAACTCCAGCTGTACTCGGTTGCATACCACCTACTCAGAGGTGATCTCTGGCTGACATACAAAGGCCATGTCCAACTCAGAATTGATGGACATGCTCCACCTAAAGAAAACCATATTCCTTCGAGCCACATGCTGTAGAGATCTAAACCTCACCACAACAATAAATAGGATGTGCTAGAGGGATAGATTCCTGTCCCACAGAGATTTCCCATGCTTTGGAACACAATTCCAGTCTACATTAGGCAGAGCTCCTCACTAACAGTCTTTAAGAGAAACCTTGACAAGTGGATGGGAAACAGAAAGTTTACCCCGGGTATCTCTTCAGTGGCTCTGCTGGACAGAGGCACATAGAACTAATCTAAGGGCATGGCGAAAGCCAACACATTCTGGCTAGTCTTATAAATGCATTCAGGCAGATAGCCTAGTACCTACCTATAAAGCTATGAACCTAAAAGACATTATGACCATCTAGGCAATCAAAAGGCATTATTACAGCCTAAATTTCACTGATATTAAACACCTACATGAAGTAAGGCTGAGTCTTCCTCTTGAAATCTAAAGACTTGGTTTGCTGTGTCCCAACATGCCAAAAAAGTCTGAAAATGCAGGAGAGGAGCAAATATCACTCACGAGTCTTCTCCTTTAAACTTGCTTTAGGGGGAAAGCCTCCTCCAATACCACTCCCACAACTTATTTATGCCAACTCCAAGACTGCCATACCTAGCAGAAAAATTGCAATCTTGGACTTTATCACATATAAGTCTGGATTTGTAGTCATGCAGACCTCTCATCTGTGGACTCAGCAAAGTGGGTTTCAAAATTTCAAATGGTTAATCAAGTAAAAACATAGCTACATTACAAAACTAACAAATCCTAACAAAAGCGATGCTCTTAAGAAAATCACTTAAAACTTGCCCCGGTACTAGAGTAGAAAGCCACCCAGCATAGCTCTTTCCTAAAAGCCTACAGAAATGACAATGCACTTTTCAGTAAATAACATGCACAGTTACCAAAAGCTCAGTGAAGAGAGTGTAAAACAGCAAGTTAAGCTACAGAAACAGTGAAAAATGGAGTGCACAAGTACCTAATACCTGTGATACAAGAAATATCTTGTACTGAAAGATTGAGGAACTCTCTATATGATGAAATGCATTACCTAAGATATCTCATGTAAAACACCCCAGGCCCCTTGTTTCTACAAGGTTGTAGGTATGCTATAGATATCAATCTATCTATGGGTTCTGCTACTTTTGTTAATTGTGCTCTGGTCAAAATCTATTTAGTCAACACAATTTGTTCGATTAAAGTAGCAGATCGGATGATTCTTAGAGTAGGTAAATTTCCCTTTTCTCAAGAATTATGTGATCTCAGAATTAATATATATATATCTAGAGCATTTCTCCCCAGGCCGCTGCTGAAAATTGGCTTTGTTCCAAGTCAGACTTTCCTTGGAAACAAATGTTAAATAAAATAATATATATGTATATATATATATATATATATATATATATATATATATATATATATATATATGATTAGGAGGGGTGTGGAGGCCCATTCCCCCACATGGGGTGTGCGAGGAGAAGTTTACCCCTCTGCAAAAAAGCAATGTTTTCTTTTGTTTTTCTGTTTTTGCACTGAGACTAATACCTGGTGCATGCATAGTGGTACATCTACATGAAGAATTTTGATCATTTGGTTTTGGTGTCGACATTTATGCTGTTTGACTAAGTTAAATAAATCTGTATATATGAGAGTATTTGTGTGTATATGTGTGTGGGGGGGGTCTGCTTCTAGAGAAAGGCTAATGAGGGCTACCAATACCAGCTTGGTACATCCATGGCTCTAACTATTTCTTTGACTTTCAAGTCTCTTTTTGCTTGGTCAAGACTGAATAACCAGAACCACTATTTCCCTTTTAAGTTATAGATTAGCCAGCATCAGACATTAAAGACCATTGTTTCCCACACAGCTCTTTCTTTGTACAAGTTGTGTTTACAGGACTCCCAGATAAGTATAACATCGTAATTAAACAAACTCAGATAATCTGGGTTATTGTCAAGGTCTTTCCCCCTCTATGCTACACAACTAGAAACAAAAAAAAATTCTTCAAATGCTGTCTTAGTGGGAACGTGTTTTCCTAGCATACCCTCCATATGATGTGAAGTTAATGATGAAATGTTATTTAAGTAGCTTGCTACTGGATTTTCAGGAAAAGACCAGCTATGACTGTTTACAGTTTTTACTGTCTATGTCAGTAAGGTTTAGTCTCATGAAAAATGCAATAGTTGCAGCCTTTACATATCAGGTATCGTACATCTGTTGTCAACTTCATGCAGACACTTGAAATTCATTTGTAGGAATAATGTCTTATTTTATGTTATTTTCTTAGAACACATTAGGTTTGTTGTGTGGATGTTTAGAAATGTATTTTATTCTTTTGTTAACCAGATACATCAAGTGTTTTATTCTGGAGGCAATCCAGGAGCGCTGTCTGGTTAATTGATTTGCTTAGTGTCACACGGTAGACAAATGGAGGCAGAAGGAAGCAAACCCTTTTCCCTCGAATAGCTAATAAGAGCTCAGAGATTTAATCCTTTCTACTAACTGCCTGACTGAAAAGATGAGATAAGTTACTCGTTTTAGGGACTACATCTACCTTCTCCACTCTTGCAGAAGTTACTTCTTTGCATCCTTTTATTTTAGGAGTTAATGCATCAACCCTGAATTATGCAGCTGGTATTTTAAACCTTCATGCACAAAGCACCCAAGCGTAGATGTAGCACTTACTAGCACTACATCATCCTAATGCATCAACTAGGATCTTTATTAATATGTAAGTCTCACAGAGACCAACATGTAAACCTATATTGTGATACACATTTCAAGGCTTCAGTTTTTTTCAGCTGTGAGATTACAGGTATTTGTGGGTATGACATAAAGGGCATTTCACAGAATTAACCTTTATAATCACAATGAAGAAGAGGTAATTTTAATCCACTCCTAATGAGACTTTAGTTATTAATTCAGTGCAGTCCTTTAAAGGACAATATTAGGGTCCAACATAACACTCTCATACTGGGCGATTTCAACTACCCCTCCATTAACTGGGAAAACTACTCATATACCAATACACTTGCCCAACATTTCCTGGAATTCATTAATTCCAGTGCCCTGGACCAGCTCATTCTAACCTAACTAGAGTTAGCAACATTCTTGACCTTGTCATTACTAACACAGGCAACCGTTGCTCTACACCAATAGTCAACTCCTCCCTGGTTAGATCCGACCACAAACTAATCACCTTAGAAATCCACATCCCTCCCACCCCCCACCCACAAAGGTAACCACCATGAAAAACTTTTCCAAAGCTAACTTTGGGCTCCTAAAAACAGGTAGCTAACTTCACGGCACCCATGCAATTGGAGAATAGTTGCATGACCGCCAAATCATACACCAATGCACTGTACGAACACGTACACAAATGCATGGATCTCTCCATACCCAATAGAATCAAGACGTTCTCCTCCAAAAAAAGAAGCCAATCTGGTGGTCTCCTGCCATAGACAAACTCTACAACAGAAGGAAGAAACTGATGCAGAATAAGGTGAAGTCCCAAGACTGGAAAAACTCCCCTATCAGCCTCAACAAAAAGTTGAGATCTCTCATCAAATCCTCTAAAGCTAGCAATGAAAACAGAATTGCAGCAGATAGTAAAGACAACCACAAGGCCTTCTATAGTTATGTAAAAAATCTCCACGGCAATGCCCAGATTTGCTCTGAGCTACTGCACAATGGTACCTCCTATACCGAGCCAAAAGATATTGCCAGTATACTGGCTGACAGATTCAATGTCAACTTTACCCCTCCCCCCCAAAAGACCAGTTACAATACCAGTAGATTGCCAGGCACCCAGTATTACTGTTGCACAGGTTAAAACAGCACTGTCCAAGGCCATGAATACAACTTCTATGGGACCTGACAATATCCCTGGCTGTGTTCTACATGAACTGCAGTGTGAACTGGCACCTCACCTGTGTGCCCTGTTCAGTCACAGCCTCACCTCAAGCTTTGTCCCTATGGAATGGTGGATAGCTACAGTTATCCCTCTTCACAAAGGAGGAGCAACTACAGACCCTGGGAACTATCGCCCCATTAGCCTGATGAGTCTGATATGCAAAGCTATGGAATGCATCATCATGGACCTAATAAACAAGGATATAGGAAATCTCCAAACTCTGGATCACACACAGTTTGGTTTTGTGAAGGGTAGATCATGCCTGCTCAACTTGGTCAACTTCTTTCAGTCAGTCACCAGAGCTGTGGATGAAGGCAATGTGGTTCATATAGCCTACCATGATCTGGCCAAGGCCTTTGATACTATTCCCCACTCAGGAATCATAGAAAAACTCAATAAGCTAGACATCAACCCCTATATCACTAAGTGGATTGCAAACTGGCTCACAGATAGAACCCACAATGTGAAAGTAGCTGACTCCAAGTCAGGCTACTGACCAGTCACGAGTGGAGTCCCACAGGTTTCGGTCCTGGGTCCTCTAATGTTTGGTATCTACTTCTCTGAAGCCCAGGCCAACACGAAGGGTCTCTGGCTGACAAAGTTCACAGACGATTGCAAGTTGGGAGCTATTATTAACTCACCAAGCGATGCTGACATCCTACAGAAATGCCTCAGTGAGACCAACGACTGGTGTCAGAACCATGACCTTAAGCTCAATGCCAAAAAATGTGTCGTCATCCCTTTTGGGAAAAACCCGGTTCCCATGAATTACCGCATTGATGGTAGTCTGCTGAACACAGAAGGTGTTATAAGAGATCTAGGAACACAGGTTGACAGCAACCTCTCTTTTGACCACCACATTGCCACTGTGGTCAGAAAGTCCTTCTATGTGGCACATCTCATTACTAAGGGTTTTGCATCCAGGAAGAAAGAGGTCATTATCTCCCTCTACTCTTCCCTCATTGGGCCAATCATTGAGTACAATGCTCCATTTGGCATGTACTCACTAAACACCTGCAACAACTGGAGAGGCCGCAAAAGTACCTCACAAAGAGGATCCTAGGCCTTAAACATTTTTCCTATATGGACAGACTTAAAAAACACCAACTATTCTCTGTATCATATCGCCTACTTAGAGGCGATGTCTGCTTGACTTACAAAGCCATGTCTGACCCAGCTCTGTTAGAAATGCTACATCTAAAGAAATCCCAATCCCTCCGCACCACATACTCCAGAGACTTCAACCTCATTACCACAATCAACAGAACATGCTGGAGGGACAGGTTCATAACCCAGAGACTGCCCATGCTATGGGATAGACTTCTCATACATGTCAAGCAAAGCATCTCACTGGCCCTCTTCAAGAGAAATCTTAATGAGTGGATGAGAAATAGAAAATTCACCCCAGGGATCACTCAGGTGGCTTTACTTAACAGAGGCACTGGGAACTAAGGTCGGGTGACATAATGCCAGGGTAATCCTATGGGCTAGGCTTGTAAAGGCTCCAGGGCCATTAACTTAGTACACACCTATGAACCTATGAATCATCTAGTCTGAGGTTCAGCACTTAGCATACATGCCTATGCTTTTTAGATTTGAATACAAGGTTACCTGCTTTAAGATGACTGTACATGTTGGTTGCCGAGTGTTAGAGTTGCAAGGTCTTCACCAATAAGGATGAAAGCCTGCATTCTGAATGATGATAAAATGCAGACTTACACCCAGTTTTAAGATAACTTATCTACATAGTAACTGCCATTTTAAATATTTTAATTTTAAAATTTTAAATATATTAATTATAATTTATAATTTTAAATCTATCCCTTTGAAAACATTGCGTTATTAAACATTCCTTCTCAATAATGACTTTGTGTGTGTGTATGTGTGTGTGTGTGTGTGTGTGTGTGTGTGTGTGTGTGTGCGCGTCTGTGTGTGTGTGTGTGTGTGTGTGTGTGCGTGCGTGTGTGCGTGTGTGCGTGTGTGTGTGTGTGTGTGTGTGTTTTCTTACAGTACAAATGGAAAGTGTTCTGATTTCCTTCTGTCATCCACCAAAATTGCCCTTTTCATGTAAATTAAAAAAATGGGAACCTCAATGTTTCAAGCCAGATCTTTTAACCTTCCCTGGTACTATATCATTTTCAACTTTAAAGAACTTAAAGCACATTAAAATATGTTATGAATTATTTTCTTCATGTAATTACTTTCTTGAAGGCTTTACATTGCAATGATAATGTGTATGAGGCCAGATAATTCTGGCAAAGTAGACAGAGTCTGGTTATAGGAAGTAAAAGCAAGGCTGTTAGTTTCTGATACAATGTATCCAATATGCAGAACTTGTAGCACCACACATACTTTGAGGCTCTGCTGTAACATGCTTCATGAAAGTCCCATGTAGGCTAGAGGCATTGACACCAACATGCAGAAAGTGTCTCAAATGACACTCCTATCCTTTGAAATCAGCAGACTCCTTATGAGAGATAAAACTAATAGTCTGACTTTTGGAATATAATGAAGAAGTCATACTGGAAACTGACAACAGAACAATGAATGAGTAAAAGAATAAAGCAAAAATGGATGATATTCTCTAGCAATAAATGACAATGTGCCTTCTGCTAGGAGATTATCTGGAGTCCATATTATATCAGTAAAGATGCTTTCATACAGAATTCTGTGGCTCAGTATTTCTAAAAAAGATCATATAATGCACATGAAGACATATCCCACAACTGACTAAGAAATAAAGCTTGCATAATGAAACTCTTAACAGGACAGCATGTCAGACAGGTATATCTGCAGGTGAGTAGGCCTTAGTACAGTGGTTGAGTACATCAAAACAAAGCAGCACAATATGGAATTCTGATTCAGAGCAGCAATAGGGTAGATGACAACATCAGCTATGTACGGCAACTACAGGCACAGCCCAATAAAGATTTGTAAATGTGTAATCACCAGTGCATAATCATATGATGATAAATATTCTGCTTGATCCAAGTAAGCTGCAGGATTACTATTCAGCAGCTCAGTATCAAAGTTATTTCATATTTGCTTTTCAGCTGTCTACATTGGCATGGTAAAGATTTTCCTCACTGAAGTAGGAAGACCTGTTTTGGAGGAGGGGCTCTTATCCAGCATGACTGCAGTGGCTGGATCACTAGAGAGTGGGCTACCGTTAGTTTTTAGCATACTTTAGGGCTGAGAAATGGCTGTGGCCATTACTGGTCTTTCTTTTTTTTTATTCACTGGACTTACTGGAACCTTACAGCTTTACAGTTTTATATGTTTTGTTACATTTCAGTAGCTAATGGCTATGGGGGTGGGAACCACAAGAATATTAGGATGCTAAATATATGAGAAGGATGGAGAGGCACCAATAGGGATGGTGCTAAGATTGCACCAGGCAGGAAAATATGTGATCTAACATCATGCTAGGAGTTAGAGGCTCATCCAGCAATAGTGTACAGTAAGCAAATCTATGTACTATAATAGAAAGATAAGTTGGAATCCTCTCTCACTTTGTGCATACATTGGCATTCTAGTATAACCTGACTTAATTGACAGTACATGCACCTCCACTCGTTTGTGAGATTCTAGTAATTTTAGCTTATGAGGTCACTGCCTTATTTCTTTATGACCCCTCTTTCTAGGTTTGTGTATTACATCTTATTACATTTGAGTAAACAGTAAAAGCAATAAAAATATGCAGCTTATAACCCTTGAAAAAATGTCTCCTTTGTAAAACCATATACTCATGAATTGATTTTTTTCCAAGTTTAACTGTTATTTCCAGTTCTAATAAGACTATATTTGGAAATGTCTTACTTGCTTATTTATTTTCCTTTGCTAAGGCTACCTTAATTGTGCACCAGATCTTATTCTCCCTCCTTGTAAGACACTAACAACAGAATCGATAGTTAATAATATGCTTTGATGCTAACTTGATCCGTATCATTTCATTAATCATTGTGCTATGGCAGGTTCTGGGAACCCTGCTGCTAACCATTGAATTGGAAAAGTTTAATGCACTTAAATGAAAACACATGCAACAAGTAATTGACAATGTACTGAGGTGCAGAACCATGGACAGCTCTGTGTGACACATTCATCATTCTCTTGTTTTCAGCAGACTTCTACTGCACTACAGAATGGCTTTCATTATTTGCTGTTGTGTACCCATACTCTGAGAGCTCATAATTAATATGGGCGCAATGCATATCTCATTACTCCAAATAGCAGCAAGAAAATGTATTATTTAAAACCATTTTTAAACTTAGCACCAAGAATTCCCACATTACTAATTCATGTCTGGTGGTATATAGCTTAAGATGTTTTGACATTACATTTGGCTGACTGCAGGAAAAGATCTGTGTTGTCTGCCCTTTAAAATGCTTTTAACATTTTATCTCCTCTTCATCCATCCATCATCTCACTCATCCCTTTTCCACATGTCCTATGCCTACTGACTGCCCCTTTGTAATCCCTTTCCACCTCTCTTTATGGAATTATATTCCTAGGGTTCATAACCCTCCCAGTTAAAAAGTAATTTTTAACGATCCAGGTTGCAGTTAGTGGGCACCTGTCCCAAAAGCTTTATGGCTGTTTCCTGTTATGTTCACCTGAACTATACACCATATTCATGGTACAGACTGACCACGACCTGGTAGGGTGGCAACATTACCTCTTTGCTTCTGAAGTCTACTTTCTTTTAGAACACCACAATGTTCTGCTGACTGCTGTCACTGCACTCTCTCTCTCTCTCTCTCTCTATATATATATATATATATATGTATATATGTTTATATATACCCCTGTTTTTCCAGTCTAGGTGATCCATCACATAAGGTTTGCTAAGGCACAAGTGCAATTATTTATCTTCAATAAACCTCAACTGTCCCCTTCCTGCCCACTTAGTCAGCCTTTCTAAATCCTTTCTTAAGTGCTTCAACGTGACTTGCAGTACTCCTTATTTGTGCATAAATGGCACCATACTCAGTCTGTAAAATAATGTGCCATGGTGAGTGTCAGTGTAACATCCAAACTTTTTTCTAGTGTTGCATTTGTACACATAAGTGTGCATATAGCTATAAAAGACACTTCCCTCAAAACATACCAGTACACCTGCTACATCCCTACCCCCTTCCATCTTACATTCCACTTCTCAATCCACATACCTACTTCCCAAATACCATAGGGTTCTACACTGCAAACTACTACAAACTAGAGGAAAGAAAATATTTGACACAATTATAAAACATACACCTGAAAACTATCTTATAATCCTCCATCTACTAAAAGATGGAGACATTCAACCCAACCCAGGCCCTATAAACTCCAACAAAACATACACATCTCACATCAAACCTCTCTCTCCCTCATCCACTGCATCCTCTGACTTATTATCTTTAGCCCATCTCAACATGTAGTATCTGCAACAAAATCAGTCAACTGCATGCCCTTCTAGAAGTAAACAACTTTGACATCCTATGCTTATCAGAAACCTGGCTAAAGCCCTCTATTAAAGACATTGAAATTACCCCACCTGGATATAGCATTCTCAGATCTGATCATTCTCCAAAAAGGAGGTGGAGTAGCTATTCTTTATAAAACACAACTAAAGCTTACTCTTCTGGACCTTACCCTTAACCAAAAATTAATGCCGAAATAATTGGTTCCAAAATACAAATTAACAACACTAAATCTATAAACATCATCTGTGCATACCTCCCCCCTGGAAATAATATCCCCATCTTAGAACAACTTCTAACACCTCTCTATAAACCTCCCTCAAGAAACACTATTTCTTGGGGACTTTAACATCGACTGGAATTCTTGTAGCAATGCTAACCCCACCTCCCACATAAATCTTTCTGGTTTCAAACAACTTATTGACAGTCCAACTAGAATAAATAATAAAAGTAACAAAGAAACCACCTTAGATTGGATTCTTACAAACTCCCCTACAAAACTACCAAACTGGTATCCTTCCAGAAGATCTTAGTGATCACTCACTTACTTATGTTATTAGGGCCAAAACTAAGCTAAACCTACCTACCTCACATAAAACAATATATTCAAAAAAACACTTTAATCCTGAAGGATTCCTAACAGAGCTATCACAATACAACTGGACCCCTCTCAAATATCTCTCACTCAACAATGCTGTTGAACACTTCAACTCAGCATTCCTGACCATCCTGAATCAACATGCCCCAAAACGTATCATTAGAACAAAGACCAAAATAGCACCCTGGCTAACTTCTAATACCAAACAAACAATTATACTTAGAAATAAATCATGGAAAAGATGGCGGTCCTCCAGAAACCCAAACGATCACCGTATCTTCAAATAACTCAGAAATAAAACCAAAAAAGCTATACTTGCAGATAAAAAAAATTATTACCTTGAACTACAACAATCAACCAAAAAAGAACCAAAAAAGTTTTGGTCCACTATCAATAATCTTCTTACCCCAGGCAAAGTAGTTACACCAAACCCACAAAACTTAGATCCTGACAACCCCTCTTTAATAGCCAATAACTTCAACACCTTCTTTACCACTTCCATACAAAATCTAGCTAACCACTTAACCCCTGATTCCTCCCAACTGCTCTTAAATAACAGTGACAACTGCCTTCCACCCTGCAACTTCAACCCATACCAACCTCCTACATACAATCTCTTTTACAAAAACTTAAATCTACTACACCCTCAGCTGATAACCTTCCAGCTGAATTTCTTCAAATAGCAGCCAAAGCTATCGCCTACCCTGTCTCCATCCTCATAAACAGATCCATAAAAGAAAGTACTTTCCCTCAATCTGGAAAATATCTCATATCATACCCCTACACAAAGGAGGCAAAGCCACAGACCTTTCAAACTTTCGTCCTATAGCACTATTATCTCCTCTAGCTAAAATCATGGAAAAATGCATACACAAACAACTACTCACCCATCTCCTTCAAAACAATCTACTTGCAGATACTCAACATGGATTTAGACCTTCACATAGTACTACCACTGCTCTACTTTCCTTTTCCAACACCATCAACTGTAATCGTAACAACAACAAACTAACCTCTTCTCTTTTCCTAGACCTGTCAAAAGCCTTCGACATGGTCAACCACTCACTTTACTACACATATTAAAATCCCTTGCTTTGGATACCTCCTCCTTAACCTGGTTCTCTTCTTATCTCGAAACAGGCAACAAGCAGTACTCTGGAAAAATTGTCTATCTTCACTACTACCTATCTCTTTAGGAGTCCCACAAGGATCCATACTAGGCCCCTCCTATTCTCTATCTTTATTAATGACCTCCAAGCATCTATCCAAAACACTACATGTATACAATATGCAGATGATTCCACAATTATTTGCACAGCCTCCACTCAATCTGAACTCCACTCACTCACACAAGCTACCTTTTCTATCGTCAAGACTGGTTCTCAAAAGATGTCTTCTCCTCAATTCCAAGAAAACAAAACTACTACTTTTCTCACCTACACACAAATCTACACAACTTAACTTCTATTACTGCAGGTGACAACTCCTCATCTCCCCAGACTTATCAACCAAACTACTTGGTGTTACTATTGATAATAATCTAAGCTATGATTACCATATCAACAACACCATAAAAGCACTCAATAAAAAATTGGCACACTATACAGAATCAAACCCTACCTAACACCTGAAGCACGGACCACCTTAGCACAAACACATCTCATCTCGACCCTATTGTATGCCTCCTCTATCTACACTAACCTCTCAAAAGTAACCTAAAGAAACTTACGACATCCTACCACAATATAGCTCGCTTTGCCACAGCATCCCAGTATAGAACACACCACTGTCTAAACTTAAAACAATTACACTGGTTGGAACTTCCCAACAAGATTATATATCAACAACTCCTAATAACACATAACATATTATATCAACCATCTAAAACACCAGCTCTCACTAATCTTCTGAGCCCTTATAATAACCTGAAACAACTCGCTCTGCAGAAAAGCTTCAAGTCAAAACAACTCGAGTCACCAATTCTGCAGGTAACTGCCTTTTTCCCAACGCAGTAGGGAAAATATGGAATAACCTCCCATCCCACATTACCTCAATAGGCTCCTTTGATCTTTTTAAAACAACTTCTTGCACATCTTACAAACTTCTGGCTCTGCTCTTGTACCAATCCCGACTGAGAAACCTAATACCTTCTACTATCATTCTTCCTCACTTCTCAACTACAATCCTTCTCTGTGTTCTCAAACATCCTAATGACTCTACAGTTTCTACTGTTCTCAAAAAAAAAAAAAAAAATTTATATATTGTATATACACTAATATGTATGCAATGATTTGTATGGAGTGTAGTTCAAGATATAATCAATGTCTCTTGCAATACGTAAATAGTATTCTATGTGTTTTATTTTTTTTCTTGATCCAGACTAATAACTATCCATGGTAACTTAATATCTGTTAAAGGATCTCATAGTTAATCTTCAATTTTGTATAACCTTTGTTTTAATTCTGTGGAGCTTTTCTCCCCGGGCCTCCACTGAAAATGGAAATTATCCAGCTGGACTAGCCCGGTCAACAAATGTAAAATAAAATAAATAATAAAAATAAAATAAATAAGATGGTGTGTTCATAACTGAAACATGAAATAAACAAAAAAATCTGCAGAAATAAAAATCCTATACATTTAACCAGAAAGAAACTTATATTTTTCAGATGTATCATACAGCAGCTACAATGTCATATTTTTTTTTTCAAAACAAGTTTATTGTTTTAACATATAAGAGAAATATCATAACAATTTTATACAAATAATTAAAAATAGGTATTATTATAATATTCAACAAAACAACTAAAGTATTTACAAAGACATCCACTACAATCAGATCAATTAATTAAACTAAAATACTGTGCTATTGAAATTAGAATTTTTTTAACAAATTTTGTAAATTATCCCATACAATAAAATGTGATGTTTTTCTAGTTGTTCTCATTCTAATTGTGCTTATTTCCATATGACACATTATATTCATAACATTTTTAAATTCATTGAACGAAGGAGGTGTATCTGAAATCCACTTTCTAGTTATTATTTTCCTAGCCACTGCTAGGATAGACCATAACAAGGGAAGCTTAATCTTTTTAACACATTGAGGTACAGGTGTGTTGAATAATATAAGAGACTTAGAAATAATGAAATTATCTGTAAAAGAGCCTGCAAAAATCATTAATTGACTTCCAGTATTCTTTCAACTTCATACAGTCATAAAACATATGAGCCCAGTCAGCATTAATTTCTACATTACATCTCTTACATAGATTATCTTTATTATTAATTTTATTCATCATCAAAGGTGTATAAAAGATCTATGTAAAAATTTCCATGTATAAAGTCTCCAGACAATGGAAGATGTAGTTCTATAAGCAGATTCCAATATATATTGTTTATCTTGTTGAGTTGGTGGGTCCCCATTAATAGAGGTGAAATAATTCCAGTATGAATCTACATTGTAAAAAGTTTCTTGTCTGATAATTTTATGTATATATGAAAGTTTACCTTTATCAGAAACTTTATGCTGTAAATTTATTATCAAGTAATCAATCAGTTTTGGAATAGATTCTTTAACTGTTATAGACATTAGATCTATTCTATCAATGAGATGTTGTCTAAAGATCTGAACCTCTAACCAGCAAGTTTCTCTTAGATCAAATTCTTGTTTTAAGAAATCTAGATTTTAACTTTATTATCAGATATCAGCTGATACCAGTACTTTAGATTATTATCTATAGCTAAATGAGCTCCTTCAGAAGTAGATGACATAAGCATACCCTGAGTATAAATTATAGGAATACAATAAAATTCCATTCCCTATACTTAGGGTGCATGAATATAAAGTTACGATAACTAATAATAATATTTAATGGGTAACAGACCATATGTTTAGGTGTAATAGGTGAAGTACAAAATTCCTTTAGCAACCACAACATGGAGTTATTTATAATCATATTTTTATGTGTTAAGGAGATTTTCATGAAGTGCATACTAATTAGCTCCCAATAATCTTTCCATTTTGAGACATATGACCGATCTATTAATAAAGTAATAACTTTTATAATAGAAGAGATAATATATAAATTAAAGTCTGGAAAAGAAATACCCCTTGAGACCAGCTATTAGTATGTTTCTTTAATGCAATCCTAGGTCTATTAGGTGCCCATAAGAAATTTAACATTAGTGTATTCAGTTTCTTGATAGTTATTTTTGTAGGTGAAAGTATTATTGATTGTATTAAGTATAAAATCTTGGGGAATATTATCATTTTAATAATTGTAAGTCTCTCCTCCATAGTAAAAACATATTATTCCAGGTATTAAAAAGATTTTGTATATTAAGAAAACAGGTATTATAGTTATTATATATAATAGATTTAATATCTTTAGATAGTATTATACCTAAATAAGTTATTTGACCTGAGTTGGGTACATATTTAGTAAAATCACTAATGAGAGTATTTTTCGTGTATATATAGGTAGTATTTTAGTTTTTCTTCATTGAATATTAAACCAGAAATACTTTTAAAATTCATCATTTTATCAAATAAAGACTGCATAGAAGAATTAGATCCTGCTGATGTAATTAGAACATCATCTGCAAAAAGTTGAATTTTGATGTTGTATTTTCTTCTATTTCAAAACCCTCTATGTCAGTACTGTTTCTAATCAAATTAGCCCAAGGCTCCATTACTAAAGTGAATAATAGTGGAGAAAGTGGACATCCTTGCTTTGTACCTTTAAGAATGGGTATTTTTGTGAAACATATGTTCCTACCTTAATATAAGCCAGCTTCCTTTGTATAAATGCTCAATTAAATTTACAAATGCATCAGAGAAATTTGTGCATTTCAGTAAGGTAAACAGATAGTCCCAACTTACTGAATCAAATGCTGAACCTATATCAAGACTAATAAGTGTTAAATCTTTCTTTTTCCTATTTGCAAAATCAATTAATGTTAAAGTTCTTCTTATATTATCAAAAGTATTTCTATTTACAATGAAGCCTGCCTGATCTATGTCTATAATGCCGGGATAATTGTCTTCAATCTATCAGCAAAAATACTCATAAACATTTTATAATCAACATTAAGTAATGAGATGGGTCGATATGAAGAACATCTAGTTGGATCTTTATTAGGTTTTAAAATTGGTGAAATAAATGTATATTGCCAAGATGGGGGTTATTAACTCAGTTTGGGCCAGAATAAAAACCTTATGTATTAATGAATATGTAGTTTTAGAAAGGATTTTATATATCTCTGGTATAATACCATCATTACCCGGTGCTTTGTTTGATTTAAGCTTATTTATTTGTGTAATAACTTCTGTATATGAAATACTCTTGTCCAATAGTTTAATCTGTTGTTTATTAAGCTTTTTATTCATGTTTGTGGTTATAAACTCCTTTATTTTATCTTTAGGTTCCATGTTAATGTTGTTATGGTTAATCTTGTGAAAGTGATTTCTAAATTCATCCAGTATTTCTGGTATACTAGAAACATTATTCTTTTTCCTTAGAGAAAAGATTTCTTTGATATGGTTTTGTTTATTCAATCTTTTTGTTTTATTTTTAAGTCTATGTAAGTATTTAGGGCTTATTGAATAAGACAAAAACTTGTATTTCTCTAAAGTTATTTTAACTTTATGAGTTAAAATTTCTTTGTATTTCTCGTTTAGTTTGTTTATTTCTTCAATAACTTTCTTGTCCATAATATTTTCTTTATTATTATGTTTATAAGAGTCTAGTTTACTTTGAATATCTAACAATTCCTTATCCCAAGATTTCCTTTTGTTATTATACCATCTGATACTTTGTCCATATAGATATGATTTTAAGGCATCCCAAACATAGACAATGGAGACTTCAGGAGTATTATTTATGTCTAGAAAATGTTGTACTTCTGAAAGTATATATTCTTTATAGTCTTTTAGCTGAGTTAAGTATGCTGGTATCCTTTGATCTGAACATTATGAGTATTTTTATCATGAATTCAAAAACAATTGAGTTATGATCAGATATAGGACATGAAATGATTTTGGAATTAATTAAATCTGTTACCATCTGGTTAGAAATAAAGACCCTATCTATTTTTGAATAAGTTTTGTATCTGTTAGAAAAAAGGTGTATGGTAATGATTTTGACTCTATCTGATTATTAATATCATTCAAATGATAAGAATTAGCAAAATCATTTAAATGTTTTGCATTAGATGTAATTCTTCTTTTCTTTATAGTGGTAGTATCACTTTCATGTAGTATACAATTAAAATCACCAGCTAAAATAATATCCCCTACAGAGAATGATATGATCTTATCAATATGATGTTTCACTGTATTAATACCAATTCCAGGTATCCAATATACATTAATTAAAGTGTAAGTCTTCCCATTAATTTGTATTGTAACCATACAAAACATTCCTTTGTCATCCTGATAAGACTTAATGGTTTTAGGAATGGGCATACTTTTATTCCATAAAATAGCCACTCCTCTTTTTCTGAGTGTGCTCTGAACTAACCAATACTGTATACTTATTAGTGGCTAGTTTATCAATATCTTTTTTCAAGAGATGGGTTTCTTGCAGGAAGACTAGATTGGCCTTGTGTAGATTAATGTATCTTATTAGGCTTGCCCTTTTACATGGATTATTCAATCCATTAATGTTTAAAGAAATTCCTTTTAAAGATGTCATTTGGCATTTTTAAAACTCAAGAATCTTATGATCGAAATAACAAATAACAAGATAAATAATGTTACATGTCATATTTTTTAAGTGGCTAAAGCTGGGAAGTCAAATTCAGATGTGTGCTGCATTGGAAGCACTTAGGTAAGAAATGCAGACGTTGGTGTGTTTTATAGCTGAATATTCTTCTTTTAACTGAAAGTTTCATAATAAACTCTCAAAGATGGACAATGCCAAAGTTTGACATCTTGTATTATACTTGGTTTTCATTACGGGTGCTGTGGTGATGTTCTATTTAGTACTCTGAACATAATAATTGAATAAATACTACTTGTATTAAAATTTTAGAAATATTAAATTCCAGTTTGTTTCTCTTGAATAGAGAAGATTATTTTTAACTGGAGGTTTCATGATAAAATCTGAAAGAGGAATAATGTCACAGCTTGACATTTTGTATTACACTTGGTTTTCATTAAGGGTGCTGTGATTCTATTTAGTATTTTCAAGGATTAATAATTGCATAAATGCAAGTTATAGTTTTTGGAAATAAAAATCCAATTGTTTTCTCTTGAATGGAGAAGATTATTTATTTTTCACTGAACATATAACATCCCCCAACATGTCCAGTAAACTGTGGCACAAGAAGATAAAGCCATGAATGTGACTTGGAGCTGAAATGACCAGTTAAGTGCATGTTGTATGTGATGGAGACAATATATTATTCAGAGAATTTACTGCAATACTTTGAAAGTTACAGAGAAATCATCCTTTATTGTTGGATGTCACTGGTAGTTTTAAATAGCCATTTTGGATGCTCTGGTTGTGCCATTTAATTCATGGATACATATTAATCATATCTACTGTTTCTACTCTTGAACTTAGAATTTCCTAATCTGTATCTGATAGATTTGGATCATCCATGAGAATTACATTTTCATTTTATCCCTCTTTACTCCACTCCTTTATTCTCTTTTCTAGTCTCTCGTCCTCCTTCAGTGAAGTATATTGGAAAACATAATATAATTATCTGCCAAGCACTTCCTCTTTTCTCTACCTTATCTGTTGGGGCAATTCAATATCTCTCTTCCAGTCTCTCATCCTCCTCCAGTGAAGAATATGTTGGAGAATAAAATATACACATCCATCAGCACTCCCTAATTTCTTAACTTTAAGTATTAGAGTACATATTGTTAGTTCTGACTTAGTCTGTTCCCCTGCTCCATTCAGTGGGTCCATTTCTCTTTTGCTTATCCACACATTTGCTGCCTTCTTTTTTGAAAACTTCTGTTTTATCTCAATTCCCCATTTTCTATTATTTCTTAGCACCCTTTAATCAGTCATCTCCATGTGCCACTTTCTCTTGTCAAGGGCTTGTATTTCCATGATACCAGTAGTAAACATCTCCCCTTCCTGCATCACAGTTCATTTCTTGCTACCCAGACTCTTTGTATTATATGGTAATGTTCCTCAGCCAATGTGCCTTTAGCCACTACTGTTTACTCTTCTATGTTCTACATTATCTTTCTTCTTCTTACTGCCAGCATGCCTACCCCACCCATCTACTGCTTCTATGGCAGCTCCCCTTCCATTTTAAGTCGAAGGTGCAATCATTCAAATTTAGCTTTACGATTCATTTCCCTTCTGGGCAAAGATGTAGCCTGTCCTGGGCAAAGAGCTGGACTCTCTGCAAGTTGCCCTTTTCATTCTTCTGTCACTCACAAGCCCTTCTCCCTTGTCTACTACCAAAGCCAGATATTATACTTCACAATCATCCCTTTCATCAGCATACTGTCTTTTGGCACAGATGAAACATCTGAGAATACTACATTCAACTCTGTATCCTGGCACTTCTCTGACTCTTTTCTGGCATTGCCTCCTTTTACTGCAACCAGAACTAATAACTCTTCTCATATGACACATGTGACTACATCCACCAGTTCCTTGCAACCCTGAGAACAGGTTTAAATGTAATTGGGCTGTTCTTACAGTGGTTCATCTCCTTCACTTCATGCTCCAAGAATGTACCCCACTTTCAAGTATCCTTACCCCTCCAGTTTTGCTACCTAAAGTCTTGCCACTGCTTGCTGGTAGCTTCCGTCCCTTTGCTGACTCTTTTCCAGTTTTCCAACAAATCTGTGACAAGCTGTTGTGGTCTTAGAGGCTATACCAGCACTCTTTGGTTGAAGTGTACCAACACATTACAAGACCCAGACAGAAAGCTGAGCACAAACACTCACACATTAACAACACACACATATGGTCAATTATGAGGATGCTGAAGAAAACTAGCATACCCAGCAAAGCCCATATGGATACAGGGAGGGCACGTAGACTGTGTAGAGAAGGCACTCCAGCCAGGGACTGATCTGGAAATTAAGTGTTATAAGGGAGCAGTTTTTATGCATACATACATACAAGCCCAAAAATGTGTCTGTGCGTACATGTGTGACTTTAATATATGTATTATCAAAGTATGGCCAAAGAATCCACTTGTGCTGTACTGGAAAGCTCTGAAAAAGGGAGAACTGTTGCATGTCTATAGCTAGTAGTGTTTGGATTTACTGTTCTGGATGCCTCAGTAAAGACTTATAAAGCAAAACTCACAGGCATCCAGAAACTTAAATACTTTTAAGGGATCATTTGCATATATCCAATGGGCCACCACTACAAGAGGTTTAAGGTATTACACAGTGAAGACTCTTGCTTAAATGTGTCTTTCTGATAGAAAATGTTATTAATTTTGATCACTGGTACTTCCTTTCTTAATGATTTAGTAGAAATATTGCAGTTTGTTTCATCATAGTATGTTGGACTGTGGGAGATGGTGCTGCACTTGCAGTGTATTATTTCTTCCAGAGTAGAGCAACCATGGAGATCTTATACATAACTTAGGAGGATGCAGGGGGTTTTGCTCACTAAATTTTTGTGATTTAATTTAATTAATTTATTAAGTTATGCTGGACTAGATGAACTGTATGTAGATAATTTGTATTAGATTATTCATTTTTTTCTACACCACTGCATGGATACAAAAATGCTATCCAGAAACAAACAAATCCAGAACTATAAATAATGTCCAAAAAGGGAATTTATTAGGACAACAACTTCTAAAACACACAAACCAGTTTCACTAATCAAGCTTTGTCAGTGTAAGCTATATTGACCTATCTGTATATAGATATAGATATAGTTACAGATATAGATAAACACACACAGAGACATACAGACATGCATACATATATATAACTACACAATCTAGCTAGTGCAGAAAAGAGGCAAAAAGTAATTATTTAAGAATAAAATATACATAGTAATCAAAGCAGTTATCTTAAAATGCAATTTCTTTAGGGAAAATCTGTGTGACATGGTGGGTTAATGCAGTGTGCTGTAGGTGAGAGGGGCCCGGGTTCGAAAATTGGCAGATGTGTTCATTTATTGAGTGGAAAGTTGGCATAATGGTTAAAGTGTTTACCTTACAGACACAAGGCGCTGGGTTTGATTCTCACAATGGGTAATTGACTAGGCTTAAAACAGCCCACAAGGGCCATTAGCCTAGTACTAATCTACTTCCTATGATCCTATAAGCGCAACCTGGATAACTGGATAGGGAACAGAAAATACACCTCTGGGATTCCACCTGTGTCCCTGGGCATGGGGTGCTGACTTGTTGGAACATGGGGTAAATTTTTGGCTAGGTTTGTAAGGGCCTCAGGACCAATAGGCTAGTAACTTCCTATGATCATTTTATTTATGTAACATTTGTTTACCAGGAAAGTCCAACTTGGAATGAGCCAATTTTCAATGGTGGTCTGGGGAGAAACGTTCCAGACGCATGTCTTTGTAACATGGGAGGAAACCGGAGCACCTGGAAGAAACCCGCACAAATGCAGGGAGGACATGTAGACTCCACACAGGAAGCACCCCAGCTGAGAAATGAACCAGAGAACCTCTTCCTGTGAGGTGACAACTCAGTCGCTGCACCACTGCACCATCCATCATATGATCCTAAATTCTTGGCTAGGCTTGTAAGGGCCTCAGGGCCAATAGCGTAGTAAGTTCCTATGATCCTAAAATATACATAGTAATCAAAGCAGTTATCTTAACATGCAACTTCTTTAGGGAGCATGAGGAAATATGCTTTAATATCTTTTTTGTAACGAGGCAAATTCACAGGTCTATGAGAAGGAGGAAGTCAAGAAAATCAAATTTTGTTCAGCATAGACAGAATAAACAACTCTTTTGCATACCTTATGCCAGAAGTTGAAATATACAAGTGACTTGAGTTAAGCAAAAGATTAAGTATGATGCAGCATGCTTATGGAAAAAATATAATGATTTACCCTGGGTTAAATGAATCTTGTTCTTTGTGTCCAGTTTTAAAATTAAGACATTATGAAGTTAAGTAATTAGAATGGATTTATGTTTTTTATAATGTTTAAGATGTTTATTATTTTTGAGTGCATACCAAATTTGTTTTATGCAGTCATGTGACTAAGTTTGAAAATGTGATTGGTGTAAATTAGTGGGCTTTTTTTAATTATTCAATTCTGATGGAGTTCCACTTAATGAATAACAAAAGTACTTAACTGGTTCAATAATGACTCCAACAAGTGGTTTAAATTATTGGTTTGGTCTACTGTGGTCCAGGTGGTTGTTTGTGAGTCTCCAACCCAGTAAGGCTAATTTGTAAACCTAATTGAAATATCAGTCAAATTCTGTTATGAGTGATAAGTAACCCACTGCATGTACTGCTTTCTCCCACTGCTAAGGAAAAAAAAACAGCCTTTGTAAAACTTGAAGGTCTATTACAATACATAGCACTCTTATTTGGCTTACATGGTGACCTAGCCATGCCTCACAGATTAATGTATAAAACATTAAACCTGCTATATATCTGGAGGACATGGTCATCCACTCAGAGGACTAGGAGCCTTAGTTACCCAGAGTGCAGGCTGTGTCAGAAGATAGATAACAGTCAGGCTTTAATGTGAGAGTTAAGAATAGCAAATTGGGCATGGCAGAAGCCAGGTATTTGGGTCACCTTACAGGGAGATGAGTGATAAGACCTCACCAGGAAAAGTACAAGGAAGGAAAATTAGCTTATACCCTCAACTAAAAGACAGGTGAAGGATTTCTTAGAACAGTTGGATACTATGGAAAATGTTACCTAATTTTGTGTCTCTTTCCTGTCCTTTGACAGACCTCACAAAAGGAAAAACTCCAATCAAAACAGAATGGTCCCTCAAAGTAGATAGAGCATTCAGTGAGATAAAGGCAATATTATATCCTGAGATAGATATAGCTTGATGTTATTCTGTATACTATATCACCTAAATATTAAGCAATGCCTTGAAAAGATATTCCAGTATTAGTAGAATTTAGTGATAAACTGGGGCCTTTCGTTAACTGAAATATTATTTATTAGATAGGCATTTCAGCCTGGTAACTGATCATTCCCATTACAACAAATAACCAAGAAAGATGGCAACAGCAGTTAAAAGGCTAGTTGTACTATCCTTCCAATCAGTTCAATACACAGTACCCCACAGGCTTGGCTTTGGCAATAGAAACGATAGTTGGTTGTTGAGGTCTCACAATCCATCAGTCTAAATTCAAAACGACTAACTGCGAACATTGTTTAAGGTAATAGTCAAGGAAACAATTTTTATGGTTGCTGAAGTTAAAGGAAAAGCCTGGGAGGGCATATAACACTGATAACCGATGCACAAATACTGAATGCAAAAACAGAAAAATACCATTGAGGTTCATCCAGGATGTTAATATGCCTTGGTAGGTATAACTGCAGCACCAAAATGATAGTTTAACTGGCCACATGCATTTCAGGTGCCACATTCTATGTGGAAAAAACCTCAAGGAAATTGAAGGCCAGAATATACAAGCACATGTATAACATTACAAAATGCAGGGAGACTAACTCCCTATATAAACATTCTTTAATTTGTACATCTTTTGACAAATTTATGTTTTTCATTATTGATAGAGTAGAACCAGGTGATAGAGGGCGTGATTTTGAAAATTTGTTGGAGTTTAAAGAGTTAATGCGGCAAATCAGACTAAATCATACCCCGTTTGGTATGTACCTCTCAAGACATCTGCAACAACTGGAAAGGCCACAGAAATACCTCACTAAAAGAATCACAGGCCTAAAGCGGATGCCCTACGCTGACCGCCTTAAAAAACTCCAGCTATACTCTGTCGCATATTGTCTACTCAGAGGCGATCTTTGCTTAACATACAAGGCCATGTCAAACCCAGAGCTGTTGGACATGCTACACTTAAAGAAATCCAAATCCCTCAGAGCCACACGCTCCAGGGATCTAAACCTTGTCATCACAATAAACAAAACATGCTGGAGGGATAGGTTCCTGACCCAGAGACTCCCCAGACTCTGGAATAGATTGCCCATACATGTCAAGCAGAGTGCCTCTTTGGTCCTCTTCAAAAGGAACCTTGACGATTGGATAGGAGAAAGAGTAAAGCATTTACCACAATAAAGTATACACCATAAAAACTGTAGTGCAATAAATGGGCAAGTAGAACTGTAGTGCAATAAATGGACAATAACAACTGCATTGCAATAAACATTAAACAATACCAATAACAATAAGAAAAATTGTGTACAGCAGGATTGTGTTGTCATAACCATTGCTGTAGAGCTGTATGCATTACTTGTCTATGGTAAGGTTGCTGCAGTCAAGTGTAACACTGTAATAGCTGTAGAATGCAAAAGTAATAGCATGCAAACTGTATTGTTTAACACATAGTGCAGTCCAAGGCTGTCTTCAGGCCAATATCGATCACATAATGCTCTCTGTTCCTCCTACTTTAGGTAATAAAGGTATATGGTTGAGGTAGCCCAGTCTATGGGCCAATATTGTGTGGACATCATACTTAATACCAATTAAGTGTTAAGCAGCACTGTTAATTCCTAGAGAAATCTGATTTAAGAAATGCATTATGGCCGTATGCCATGCATGTTTGTTCTACTGTCACTGCAGTCAAATATACCACTGTAATAGTTCTAGAATGCAAAACAAATTCAGTCACATAATGCTGTGTTTTTCTCCCACTCCAAGAGCAAAAGGTATTTGGGTGAGGTAGCCCATGTTATGAACAGATATGATTGTGGTAGCATTTCACAGACACTTATTAGCAATAGCAATAAAATGTTAAGCAGCATAGTTGATTTGTTTCAATATATGCATTATGGCTGTATGCCATGCATGTGTGTTCTACTGTCACTGCAGTCAAGTATAGCACTGTAATAGTTCTAGAATGCAAAATGAATTTAGTCACATAATGCTCTCTTTTTTTCCCACATTTCACAGACGGTTATCAGCAATACCAATAAAGTTAATTTTTTTTGCAGATGTCCTCTGCAGTCACAGTTATTGGGTTCTATTCCCATGCCTGCCAACTAAGCCATGACAGATGTCTAGATTATGTACTATACACAAACGTGCCTCTCAAGTATCATGATTTCACGTAATGTAATTAAAACTACCTAATCCATCTCTCACAGGATTACCAGAAAAATGATTACGTAGAATGCAATGTATTACCAAATCTGCTTACAGAACACCTTGGTAGTTATAGAAGTCCACATTATGTGCAAATGGTCTGTGTAGTAGTGTACCTGCATTTGTTATTGCTTGCCCTATACTGACCCATGATAACAACTTGAGAGGTATGTACGTGCTAGATGAGCTATAGAAGAATTGTACTCAGAACTGATACTACCCACCTATAGAGTATTTAGTAGCAGTGCTTACAGGGAAATAGCCTGCATTATCAGTAAAGGATTGTTTTTCTCTCTCTGTCTCTCCCCACCCCTTATCTTCATTTATTTATTATTGTTATTTATTCTTATTATTTAGCATTAACATCTGTTGTTAAACTAACTATATTTTTGCAAAATGTGATGTAATATTCTTATGTGCTATTATGATTCACTATTAACATCCTTTGTTAAAGTAAATATTTTGTTGACCTTATGGTTTACTTGTTACTGGTATGCTGTTACCATACTGACTGTTATGTTATTTACTGTTGTGTTACACATACTATACATTAATATGTATTTGGATGAAGTAAAATGATGTTCCAGTCTGTTAATGCTAACAATGGTTTGGTTACTACTAACCTTAAGTTATTGCTATACCTCATTCACCACAGTACGTCAAGGTAGGCTGGTTCTGGCTGACCCTCCTACCTTTCCTCAACCAGCTGTGGCACTGGATCCCAGCATGTCTGGGACCCATTCCAGTGGTGCCCCCTCTACTGCCCTGCATAACCTGTGGCATCAGGTAGTACCACCCCATGAGATGGGGCCTGCCCCCAGGAGTGGTGGTGGAGGGGATATTGTCACCTGGGATGAGCTGCTGGTCTTGATGAGCAGGATAGTCTACTGTGGGTTTGAATGCCACCTGCACTGAATTGAAGGCATGCTGGGCAACCTGGTGGGGTAGCCTTACCCTGGTGCACAGCCTCCAGCACTGCCATACTTGCGGTAGTGAAGGAGCTGTGTTAACAGTCCCATGCATGGGGATGTGAGTCATACTGCTGCTGTCTGGACACACATGGGACTTGGATTCCACAAACACCCTCCTGTCCAAGGTGTTCTCCCCCCTCATGTGTCACACACTGCCCCTGTCTGCTGTCTTGTCTGTCTGCAAATGCATCCTCACCTATCCAGCTTACCTCCCCCATATGTATATACCCTTCCCCAACATTTTACTCTCACCTTAAATAAAAATGAGTACCAGTCCCAAAAGAAATATCGTCCCATACACAGCTCTCCATTTCACACACATGTCCACTGGCCACAAGTAATTTGGTCCAATTGGCTTGACAATGCAGTTATGCTTAACTAGAGAGGATCTGCATCTGTCATCCCTGGGCTTCCGGATACTGGCCAAGGCTCTTGCCACCACTATAGTGCCTTTTTAGGTGGTGTTCCAAAGAACAAATTACCACTGTAACAGCTGCAAACTAATCCAATCTGAAGGTCATGCTGCTCAATGCTAGAAGTCTAAATCTCAAAATACACTCACTAGAAGCACTCCTTAAAATGGAGAACATCGACATTTGTGCCGTAACAGAGACCTGGTTCAAGTCAGCAGAAAGCACCCCTGCACTACCAGGCTATAACACATTCCACACATTTTGACCCCTGAACTTGGAACAAAGCTCCAAAGGCAGTGGTGTTTTCATATTCATAAAGGAAGCACACACCTCCAGACTAGTAGCTCAACATAACTTATCTGACATACTTCATGGGCAGCTAACATTGGGTAAAACAGCGATTCAGGCTGTAGCCTGCTATAGGTCGCCAACCATGTCCCAAGACTCACACTCTACATTCCTAAGCACCCTGGAGAATATTAGGGTCCAACCTAACACTCTCATACTGGGTGACTTCAACTACCCCTCCATTAACTGGGAAAACTACTCATGTACCAATACACTTGCCCAACATTTTCTGGAATCCATTAATTCCAATTCCCTGGACCAGGTTGTTCTTACCCCCACTAGCGGTAGCAATATCCTTGACCTGATCATTACTAACATGGCCGACCATTGCTCTACACCAATAGTAAACTCCTCCCTGGTTAGATCCAACCACAAACTAATCACCTTGGAAATCCGCATTCCTCCCATCCCCCCACCACAAAGGTAACCACCATGAAAAACTTCTCCAAAGCTAACTTTGGGCTCCTAAAAAGAGAGGTGGCTAACTTCACGGCACCCATGCAAATTGAGATCAGTTGCATGACCACCGAATCATACATCTATGCACTGTACGAACACGTACACAAATGCATGGATCTCACCATACCCAACAGAACCAGATGCTATCCACCAAACAAAGGAAGCCAATCTGGTGGTACTCTGCCATAAACAAACTCTACAACAGAAGGAGGAAACTGGTGCAGAATAAGGTGACATCCCAAGACTGGAAAAACTCCCTTATCAACCTCAACAAAAAGGTGCGATCCCTCATCAAATCCTCTAAAGCTAGCTATGAAAACAGAATTGCAGCAGATAGTAAAGAAAACCACAAGCTCTTCTATAGTTATGTAAAGAATCTCCACAGCAACACCCAGATTTGCTATGAGCTACTGCACAACGGTACCTCCTATACCGAGCCAACAGATATTATGGCCGACAGATTCAATGTCAACTTTACCCTTCTCTCCCCCCCAGTGGACCAGTCAAAATACCAGTAGATTGCCAGCCACCCAGTATTACTGCTGCACAGATTAAAACAGCACTGTCCAAGGCCAAGAATACAGCTTCTATGCGACCTGACAATATCCCTGGCTGTGTTCTACATGAGCTACAGAGTGAACTGGAACCTCACCTGTGTGCCCTGTTCAGTCACAGCCTCACCTCAGGCTTTGTCTCTACCAAATGGCGCACTGCTACAGTCATCCCTCTCCACAAAGGAGGAGTTACTATAGACCCTTGTAACTATCGCCTCATTAGCCTGACAAGTCTGATATGCAAAGCTATGGAATGCATCATCATGGACCTAATAAACAAGGATATAGGAAATATCCAAACTCTGTATCCCACACAGTTTGGTTTTGTGAAGGGTAGAACATGCCTGCTCAACTTGGTCAACTTCTTTGAGTCAGTCACCAGAGCTGTGGATGAAAGCAAGGTGGTTCATACAGCCTACCTTGACCTGGCCAAGGCCTTTGATACCATTCCCCACTCAGGAATCATAGAAAAACTCACTAAGCTAGGCATCAACCCCTATATCACTAGGTGGGTTGCAAACTGGCTCACAGGTAGAACCCACAGTGTGAAAGTAGTTGACTCCAAGTCAGACTGCCAACCAGTCATGAGTGGAGTCCCACAGGGTTCGGTCCTGGGGCCTCTCCTGTTTGGTATCTACTTCTCTGAAGTCCAGACCAACATGAAGGGACTCTGGCTGACAAAGTTCATAGACCATTGCAAGTTGGGAGCTATTATTAACACCCTGAGTGATGCTGACATCCTACAGAAAGGCATCAATGAAACCAATGACTGATGTCAGAACCATGGCCTTAAGCTTAATGCCAAAAAATGTGTCGTCATCCCCTTTGGGAAAAACCTGGTTCCCATGAATTACCACACCCATGGTAGTCCACTGAACACAGAAGGCATTATAAGAGATCCGGGAACACAGGTTGACAGCAACCTCTCTTTTGACCACCACATTGCCACTGTGGTCATAAAGTCATTCTATGTGGCACATCTCATTACTAAGGGTTTTGCATCCAGGAAGAAAGAGGTCATTGTCTCCCTCTACTCTTCCCTAATTAGGCCAATCATTGAATACAATGCCCCATTTGGTATGTACCTCATTAAACACCTGCAACAACTGGAGAGGCCACAAAAGTACCTCACAAAGAGGATCCTAGGCTTTAAAAATTTGTCCTATATGGACAGACTGAAAAAACTCCAACTATTATCTGTCTCATATTGCCTACTTAGAGGCATGATAAATGTACATATCTAGCGACCGTATGACCGAATTATATCCCACAACGCATGTAATAGTCACATACAATAGGTACGTCCGTATTTCACATAACAAATGTGACAGGAAATAGAATAAGCATGTAAACGAAACAGAAGGAGCATATAAATTGCTACAACAATAAGGCAACATGTAGTCTGAAAGGAACAGTATTATCCGCATCGTTGACTGTGGGTACGTGTTGTCCAGTACATTCGGATATGTGTCCGGAATATATCCCATCCTGGACATAGGAAAAGGTGGCATCCTACCAATGATTAGAACAGTCGGCCAAAATCCACACATCAGCGGTCCCAGCCGAACTTGTCAGGATGTGTCACAGCTGAACGGGTATTACCCGGGTATACCAACCATGTCATGAAAGTTAAGTATGGGCGTGTACCTATGTGCGTGAGGTATAGCATGTGGAAAGTCAAACATTGCAGGGTAGTCCACACAACCATACAGGTACCTGACATATGTAGGGTATGCAATGTGTTACCTTGACCGTGTCATGGGCCATCAACCAAAGCAGTGATGATGGAGTGTCAGGAATATGTGTGTGTGTGGGGGGGATGGGTAATGGTATAATCCTCCAAGGCGACACTGTGTCTTATGCAGAATAGGTGAACCGGAGGTGTATGAGGGAGCACCGGGTGAAGCAGAAAGAAACACAAAAACATGTATACACATCTGCAATACAACCAGACAGGCCATACTGTAGAACACAATCACACAAACATATGAATATTAAAATGTGAGATACAAATGTATAGACATGTCACCGGCACATA